>NC_091155.1:52264057-52285562 GCF_040958095.1 Procambarus clarkii
CTCAGAGAACGCGAAGCTGCTTTGAGGAGAGAAGAACACGAACGAGGACTCGCCCTCCAAGAACGTGAGGTTGCACTACTCCAGGAGCGGGAACGAGTACAGCTTGAAACCAAACGACGCGAGTTGGAGATGCAACGCGAACATGACAAGCAACAAGCAACTCTGGCTCTAGAGTGTCGTCAACGTGAAATCGCCTTGGAAACTTCCCACTTCACTCAACGCCAACAAGCTACTGCCAATCTTCCCGTCAGTTTTAATATATCACATGCAAGTAAGTTAATGCCATCCTTTGTAGAAGCAGAAGTTGATGTGTTTTTCACCACCTTTGAAACCCTTGCTAATCAACTCAGTTGGCCTGTCGACCAATGGGCCACACTTCTCAGAGTCCATCTTACAGGTAGAGCTGCAGTCACACTCAGTACTTTGGCGTCTGAGAATGACTACTACACTCTGAAACAAGCAGTGTTGGACGCCTACCTACTTTCCACTGAAAGTTATAGAAGGAAATTCCGTGACCACCTGAAGGCAAGTACCACTACCTTCCTCGAGTTTGCTAACACGAAACGGAGGTATTTCATGAAATGGCTGGAAGCAGCACATGTCTCTACTTTTACAGAACTCGTCAACCTGATGCTTGTTGAAGAATTCTTGAGACGTGTGCCGCCTCCTGTCCGCCTCTACTTAGCAGATAAAGAAGAAACCGACTACCTGAAGTGTGCTAAGTCGGCTGACACTTACAGCCTCATCCACCGGCTGACACCCGAACCATCCTCCAGTAAGAAGTCGTGGTACAGTTACGAGAAGGTGAGCCCCGATCAAGCTGGTTCACAACTGTACTGCAAGTATTGTAGACTCTATGGACATACCATAGACAAGTGTGGTAAGTCTCAATACAAGGGAACCACTGACCAACAAAGACCCAAACCAACTCCTCCTAAGTCCGGTAAGCCTGTGATGAATGTTGGTGTTGATGTTAATGATCTTTCTCTTTTCAGTAACCACCTGTATACTGGAACTGTCTCTGCCAACGGTTCAAATCCGGAGGGACGTTTCAAATTGAAGATCTTGAGGGACACAGCGGCTCTACAATCGATCATCTTGAAGTCGGCTGTGCCCAACATAGTCTACACCGGGGAAACAGTCTTCATCACTGACCTCACTGCAACCACTCCATACCCTCTCGCCAGAGTCCACCTGGATTGTCCCTACGTGAACGGAGAAGTCCAAGTCGCCGTCAGGGAAAAGCCTTTTCCCATGCCTGGAGTGCAACTTCTCCTAGGCAACGACTTGGCAGAAGATCTGCAACCGACCAACCTGATCGTCATGGACAAACCCCAGGTGTGTAACTCTGTGCCAATAAACCCTATTCTTGAGTATGTTCCAGCAGAGGTTCAAGAGAGTGATGAAGTTTCTCCTCCGGTTCTCGTGACCACCCGTGCACAAGCCGCACGTCCACAGCCAGCTGACTCTACTGCTACCGCTGTCCCTCAAGACCCTCAGAAACTACCCCCGCATCTGACCAAGTTGGAGTTCCGTAAGTTGCAGAGGGAAGATCTTACTTTAACACCATTGTTTTTCCAGGCTGAGACTCAACCCGACAGTATTCCTGGGTTCTTCCTAGAGAACGACTTGCTCTACCGCAGATATAGACCCAGTAAACTGAAGGAGGAGGACGATTGGGCCAACATCGAACAACTTGTGATTCCCACCAGCCTGCGGCCCACTATTCTACACCTGGCCCACGGAGCATTCTCCCACTACGGCTTCAACAAGACTTACCATGGGATTCGTCAAGACTACTACTGGCCAGGTATGGTAAATAACGTCAAACAGTACGTAAAACAGTGTCATACATGTCAGATGGCAGGCAAACCGAACGTCTCCATTCCCAGAGCACCACTGATTCCCATACAGGTGCCTGCGGAACCTTTCCACAGACTCATAATAGACTGTGTTGGTCCTTTACCTCGGACCAGTTCAGGTAACGCCTACATCCTAACCATCCTGTGTCCTACCACCAGATTTCCCATAGCAGTTCCAGTGAAGAACATCCCGGCTGCTACGGTTATAAAACATCTATTGAAGATCTTCACTCAATACGGATTTCCCAGGGAGATTCAAAGTGACTGTGGCACCAACTTCACCAGTGATCTCTTCAAAAGGACACTGGAGGAGTTCAACATCAAACAGGTATTGTCCAGCCCCTATCATCCTGCTTCACAGGGTTCTCTTGAACGTAGTCATCAGACCATCAAAGCACTCTTGAAAAAGTTTTGTAGTGAAACCTCGAAGGATTGGGATAAGCAGATTGACCTTATAATGTGTATTTTCAGAAGTCTCCCCAATGAGTCCCTAGGAGTATCTCCTTATGAGATGCTCTACGGCCGTAAGTGCCGTACTCCCCTTAAGGCTTTCAAAGACTCTCTCAGAGATGCCACCTTCAGTGAGCATCAGAATGTGCCCCAGTTTCTTCAAAATCTTCAACACATTCTAGAGAGAGTCCACCGCTTTGCCCATGATAATCTATTGAAAGCCCAGGTGAGAATGAAGACTCATTACGACCAGACCAGCAAAGTAAGAAAATTCAAGCCGGGAGACTTCGTCCTTGCCTATTTCCCTATCCCAGGTTCACCTTTACAAAACAGGTTTTCAGGACCCTACTGCGTCAAAGAGTGCAGAAGCAACAACACTTACGTCATAGAGACTCCAGATAGGCGGCGGAAGACCCAGCTGTGCCACGTCAACCTCCTGAAGCAATATAATGGTACTCCTCCCACTGTCTTGACTAATTGTTCTACCTTCACAGAACCCTACGTCCACAGTGAGACCATCCCAGCTTCTTCTCCCGAAAGCACTGACAAGGAGTCGGCGCTTTCTAATTCCGAAATCCTTAATGATCTTTCCAAATGCTTTCAGGATAATAATCGTGCTCCTATGCCCTCTTCTAATTCCACTCTCACCTCGTCAGATAAGCCCTTCATCCTCCATGTCGACGCCAATGGTACCGACGATGGTGGTGTCGTGATGCAGCAACGAGGCGAGAAGAATACACCTGTCAGCGACTACTGCTACAAGGAACGACGGAACAATTGGCAAGGAGCTACTCTTCCTCATCCTGAAGCTTCAGCACTTCACTCCACACCTGAAAAGTGCTCGGTCCACCATCAATACGGACCACACCACCCTACACCTCTTGCAGCACGCCCACTTCTCATATCAACGTCTTCTACTATGGGCTTGCTAACTGCAGAAATTCAACCTGGAGACACGCTATACCAAGAGTCTGACAACATCTTAGCCCATGATCTCTCCAGAGTTTATGAAGTAGAAGAGACTCCATCCATTACTCCACCACATAACGACGTACTTCTTCCAGAACCGCAGGCTTCGGGGGAGAGTTGTGACGATAATCTCCTTCAAGAGATTGAGCCTGCTCTTCCCTCCATAATTACGTCGTCGAAATTATATAAAACGACTATGGAAGACATGTCCAACAATGACAACAACACCAGCAAGGCTTGCCAGGGTGAGCAAAACGTATGCAGCCAGCCACCTGTTCGGACTCAAACCACCAAACTACATGTTGATCGCTGCCGGCTCCGCTGATTGGTCGCCGGTCTGGCTGCACCTGCACTCGCCCCCCCCATACTACTTGATGTCTGGGGTCGCCCCAACCTCAGACCTCAGAATGTTCAGTGCTCTCGTTGTCACCACTCCTCCCGGCTAGACGCTAGCGTGTACTGAGAGAAGTGGTGGCTTAAAGCCAATATTCCAGCACCTCCCATTTACTTTTGTATTGCACTTCTTGTTATTTTGCCTTAACGTAACTTTTCATTGTGTCATTTAATTATTCTTATTATTTTGATTGATTGATTTTATTATAAGAATTTGTTTGTGCATTTTATTCATGTTTTGATTTATTTAACGTAATTAAAATTTCATTGTTAAAATTTACTTGTGTTTTGTGTGTCTTCTCCTTACCTTACCACAGACGAAGTTTCAGTTTTTTCTATTTTTTTTTTTATAACTATGTGACGAGGCCATACCCCTAGCCTTAAACAGCCGAACACCAACGCGTTACCGTCACAATATATATATATATATATATATATATATATATATATATATATATATATATATAGTAGTAGTAGGCATCCTTCAGTCTCGGGAGACTATGGAGTTGCGCCCTAGTTGTCAATCCTGGTGCAGCGTCTGGTGTGACTGATGAGGCCAATCCGAGAGTGGCAGTCCATCCCACACCGAGCACAAACGAAGTCCGATTCTGGTCTGTCTTCCTGGTTACCGGCTTTCCTTCTCTGTCTCTTTGCCTCCGATTCCTTGGCAAGTGACTCCTCGAACTTGGAGAGACCTCGTTGAACAGACTGCCTCCAGGCTGAACGGTCTGTAGCCAGTGTCTCCCATATAGCAAGATCGACGTCCATGGCTTTCAGGTCCCTTTTGCATACGTCTTTGTACCGTAGCTGGGGCTTGCCTACTGGACGCTTTCCCTGCCTCAGCTCTCCATACAGGAGATCCTTGGGGATCCTGCCGTCGCCCATTCGCACAACGTGCCCGAGCCAGCGCATTCGTCTCTGTTTCAGCATTGTGTACATGCTGGTGATTCTTGCTCTCCCCAAGACGTTGTTGTTTGTCACCTTGTCCTGCCAGGTGATGTCCAAGATGTGTCGAAGGCAGCGCATGTGGTAGGCATTCAGCCGTCTTTCCTGACGGGCGCGGAGTGTCCAAGACTCACTGCCATAAAGGAGAGTGCTCAGGACACAGGATCTGTAAACCTGAATCTTAGTATACTCAGTTAGCCTATTGTTGGCCCACACTCTCTTTGTCAGTTTGGACATGGTAGTAGATGCCTTACCGATGCGTTTGTTTAGCTCCGTATCAAGAGAGAGGGAGTCAGAGATTGTGGAGCCCAGGTACACGAAGTCGTGAACAACTTCCAGTTTGGAATCAGAGATGCCGATGTCAGGTGGGGAGTCCACTCCTTGTCCCATGACTTGTGTTTTCTTCAGACTGATGGTGAGTCCGAAAGCCTGAGAGGCCTCGCTGAAGCGGGTTATGAGCCGTTGGAGGTCTTCAGCTGAGTGGGCAGTGACTGCTGCGTCGTCGGCAAAGAGGAAGTCGCGCAGACACCTCAGCCGAACCTTTGTCTTGGCTCTCAGCCTGGCGAGGTTAAAGAGCTTCCCATCCGACCTGGTCCGGCGGTAAATGCCTTCCGTGACAGATCCGAAGGCGTGCCGCAGCATAACTGCGAAGAAAATCCCGAATAGGGTTGGAGCCAGTACGCAGCCCTGCTTTACTCCACTTCGGATGTCAAAGGCGCCTGATGTTAGGCCATCAAAGACCACGGTGCCCCTCATGTTCTCATAGAAAGATCTGATGATGCTGAGGAGCCTGGGTGGGCATCCGATCTTGGGGAGGATCTTGAACAGGCCATCCCTGCTGACGAGGTCGAAGGCCTTCGTCAGGTCTATGAAGGCTACAAAGAGTGGCTGCTTCTGTTCCCTGCATATATATATATATATATATATATATATATATATATATATATATATATATATATATATATATATATATATATATGTATATGTATATATATATGTATATGTATATGTATGTATGTATATGTATGTATGTATGTATGTATATATATATATATATATATATATATATATATATATATATATATATATATATATATATATTTATCTATATATATATATATATATATATATGAATGAAAACTCACACCCCAGAAGTGACTCGAACCCATACTCCCAGAAGCAACGCAACTGGTAACTACAGGGCGCCTTAATCCGCTTGACCATCACGGCCGTCAAGGAAGTGATAGCCGAGGCTATTTGAGCCACTTCCCCGCCGGCAACTCGGATGGTAATCTTGGGCATAGCATTTCACCAAATCACCTCATTCTTTGGGGCACACGTGAGGAACACAAATGCGAACAAGCCTGAATGGTCCCCAGGACTATATGCGAATGAAAACTCACACCCCAGAAGTGACTCGAACCCATACTCCCAGAAGCAACGCAACTGGTAACTACAGGGCGCCTTAATCCGCTTGACCATCACGGCCGTCAAGGAAGTGATAGCCGAGGCTATTTGAGCCACTTCCCCGCCGGCAACTCGGATGGTAATCTTGGGCATAGCATTTCACCAAATCACCTCATTCTTTGGGGCACACGTGAGGAACACAAATGCGAACAAGCCTGAATGGTCCCCAGGACTATATGCGAATGAAAACTCACACCCCAGAAGTGACTCGAACCCATACTCCCAGAAGCAACGCAACTGGTAACTACAGGGCGCCTTAATCCGCTTGACCATCACGGCCGTCAAGGAAGTGATAGCCGAGGCTATTTGAGCCACTTCCCCGCCGGCAACTCGGATGGTAATCTTGGGCATAGCATTTCACCAAATCACCTCATTCTTTGGGGCACACGTGAGGAACACAAATGCGAACAAGCCTGAATGGTCCCTAGGACTATATGCGAATGAAAACTCACACCCCAGAAGTGACTCGAACCCATACTCCCAGAAGCAACGCAACTGGTAACTACAGGGCGCCTTAATCCGCTTGACCATCACGGCCGTCAAGGAAGTGATAGCCGAGGCTATTTGAGCCACTTCCCCGCCGGCAACTCGGATGGTAATCTTGGGCATAGCATTTCACCAAATCACCTCATTCTTTGGGGCACACGTGAGGAACACAAATGCGAACAAGCCTGAATGGTCCCCAGGACTATATGCGAATGAAAACTCACACCCCAGAAGTGACTCGAACCCATACTCCCAGAAGCAACGCAACTGGTAACTACAGGGCGCCTTAATCCGCTTGACCATCACGGCCGTCAAGGAAGTGATAGCCGAGGCTATTTGAGCCACTTCCCCGCCGGCAACTCGGATGGTAATCTTGGGCATAGCATTTCACCAAATCACCTCATTCTTTGGGGCACACGTGAGGAACACAAATGCGAACAAGCCTGAATGGTCCCCAGGACTATATGCGAATGAAAACTCACACCCCAGAAGTGACTCGAACCCATACTCCCAGAAGCAGATGGTCAAGCGGATTAAGGCGCCCTGTAGTTACCAGTTGCGTTGCTTCTGGGAGTATGGGTTCGAGTCACTTCTGGGGTGTGAGTTTTCATTCGCATATAGTCCTGGGGACCATTCAGGCTTGTTCGCATTTGTGTTCCTCACGTGTGCCCCAAAGAATGAGGTGATTTGGTGAAATGCTATGCCCAAGATTACCATCCGAGTTGCCGGCGGGGAAGTGGCTCAAATAGCCTCGGCTATCACTTCCTTGACGGCCGTGATGGTCAAGCGGATTAAGGCGCCCTGTAGTTACCAGTTGCGTTGCCTCTGGGAGTATGGGTTCGAGTCACTTCTGGGGTGTGAGTTTTCATTCGCATATAGTCCTGGGGACCATTCAGGCGTGTTCGCATTTGTGTTCCTCACGTGTGCCCCAAAGAATGAGGTGATTTGGTGAAATGCTATGCCCAAGATTACCATCCGAGTTGCCGGCGGGGAAGTGGCTCAAATAGCCTCGGCTATCACTTCCTTGACGGCCGTGATGGTCAAGCGGATTAAGGCGCCCTGTAGTTACCAGTTGCGTTGCTTCTGGGAGTATGGGTTCGAGTCACTTCTGGGGTGTGAGTTTTCATTCGCATATAGTCCTGGGGACCATTCAGGCTTGTTCGCATTTGTGTTCCTCACGTGTGCCCCAAAGAATGAGGTGATTTGGTGAAATGCTATGCCCAAGATTACCATCCGAGTTGCCGGCGGGGAAGTGGCTCAAATAGCCTCGGCTATCACTTCCTTGACGGCCGTGATGGTCAAGCGGATTAAGGCGCCCTGTAGTTACCAGTTGCGTTGCTTCTGGGAGTATGGGTTCGAGTCACTTCTGGGGTGTGAGTTTTCATTCGCATATAGTCCTGGGGACCATTCAGGCTTGTTCGCATTTGTGTTCCTCACGTGTGCCCCAAAGAATGAGGTGATTTGGTGAAATGCTATGCCCAAGATTACCATCCGAGTTGCCGACGGGGAAGTGGCTCAAATAGCCTCGGCTATCACTTCCATGACGGCCGTGATGGTCAAGCGGATTAAGGCGCCCTGTAGTTACCAGTTGCGTTGCTTCTGGGAGTATGGGTTCGAGTCACTTCTGGGGTGTGAGTTTTCATTCGCATATAGTCCTGGGGACCATTCAGGCTTGTTCGCATATATATATATATATATATATATATATATATATATATATATATATATATATATATATATATATATATATATATATTCAAAGACTTTAGTTCACAAATACACAACTGAATAGAACTTACGTATCTCCGATTTTATATCTACATTTGAGTGAGGTGGGAGGGGTGATGTGGCATTAACACAAGACAGAACAAGAGGGGATATTAATAGGGTATTAAAAGTATCAACACAAGACAGAACACAAACAATGGGTATTGAATAGAAGTGTTTGTAGAAAGCCTATTGGTCCATATTTCTTGATGCTTCTATATTGGAGCGGAGTCTTGAGGTGGGTAGAATATAGTTGTGCAATAATTGGCTGTTGATTGCTGGTGTTGACTTCTTGATGTGTAGTGCCTCGCAAACGTCAAGCCGCCTGCTATCGCTGTATCTATCGATGATTTCTGTGTTGTTTACTAGGATTTCTCTGGCGATGGTTTGGTTGTGGGAAGAGATTATATGTTCCTTAATGGAGCCCTGTTGCTTATGCATCGTTAAACGCCTAGAAAGAGATGTTGTTGTCTTGCCTATATACTGGGTTTTTTGGAGCTTACAGTCCCCAAGTAGGCATTTGAAGGCATAGACGACGTTAGTCTCTTTTAAATGGCCACTGCTTCGCAAGTGGGGATGTTTCTGATGGGTGAGAAAGAAACATTTGCGCAGCGCATCCCGCAGCGTTGCGCGGGCAGTCTGGGGCCGTATAAATACGGGGGCACAGAGGGGCTCTGCCCTCACTCCGCCTGCCCCCGCCGCTGCCCTCGCAACCACTCCCCGGCCGCCCGACTTCGCACGAGATGGACATCACGCCAGCTGCCTCGGTACCTGGCCTCTCTCTCACGAACATCATGGGGCCCTCGACACCCCAGACCGATCCGGCAGGGGCCTCCTGCCCTACACTTTTAACCCCAAGGTGAGGTTTTCTGTTCAATTCTAGTCAGGACCTCCTCAGTGCGGCGTGTGCCAAGCGCCATCCCCTCGCGGTACTTGTGTGCCGACTTAGTTAGTCCTTTGGGCTCTCTGCTGCTAGTTCCCGGGAGAGCTGGGGCGCCCTTCTTGGCCCCGTGTCTGGCGCCCCCGTGCCGTGCAGGTCGCGTGGCTGGCTTAGGGTCGGCGTGCGCCGGGCCGCGTCCCTAGGGGCCTGCGTTCGGTCTCCTCTCAGGTGGGGCACCGTCCAGCCGCGCCCGTCGTGTCCAGGGGGCCCCGCAGCGTGGCGTGCCCAGGCGCGCGCCCTGCCCGGGGCCCCTTCGGCGGCCAGGCGTGCCCTTGCCGGCGTCGCCACGTGGCCAGGCGTGAAGGGCCCTTCGCCCTTCATGCTCTGCCTTGGGGCCCATGCCTCGCCGCCATCGACCACGTGTCTGGTCGTTTGGGCGTGCGTCGGCGTCCTTCCCGCCTTTCCTTCAGGGCTCCCCGCTGCCGGCCCGCCGGGTTCCCTGGGCCGGCCCAGGGGGCCAGGTTTTCTCCTTGTCCGAGGACATGTGTCGCCGTCGGCGACGGCTTGTGGCCAGGTTCGGTCCTACGCCCGGGGCGCATGTTCTTGGCGGCGGCGACACGTGGCCAGGCGTGGGCGGCCCTCTGGTGGCCCCGCCTTGGGGCCCATGCCTTGCCGGGGCGTCACGTGCCTGGCCGGCAGGGCGTGCTTCTGCGACTTTCCTGTTTTCCCTCGTCAAAGCCACGTGGCTTTGCGCCACGGTTTCCCCAAGTCGAGGCTCGGGCTGCCTTGCGCCCGTACAGGCGCGCCTGTGTGCGGCCCACCCCCCCCCCTCCCTTTCATCTAGGCCCTGAGCATGCCGTGTGGCAGCGCTTGGTTGGTAGGCTCGTGGTACTTGGCGTGTGTGGTGTGTTCTCAGCTAGGCACGTCGCCCTCGGACGTCTCGCCCGGCCGTGTTGCCCGGGGAGGTAGTCCCAGGCCCTTTGGAGTCCCGGAGTCCCCAGATACGTCTCCCCTGGAGTTGTCGCCGAACAAGTTGTCCCCAGTCGTCCGTCTGCCCGGTGTAAGACCGGCATGTAGTCCCCAGACGTACGTCTGGCCGGTGTAGCCCGGTGTGTTATTTCAAGCTTTCCGTCGTCCAGGCCCTCAGGCACGTGTCCTGCTTGCCTAGGGGGTTGCCAGGACCGTTACTCCTTGTCCTCCGTCTGGCCGGTGTTGCCCGGCAGGTTGGTTCCCAGCGCCTTGTGGCAGCGCTTGGCTGGTAGGCAACGGGTCCTTGGCGTGTGTGGTGTGTTCTCAGCTAGGCACGTCGCCCTCGGACGTCTCGCCCGGCCGTGTTGCCCGGGGAGTTAGTCCCAGGTCCCTTTGGAGTCCCGGAGTCCCCAGGTACGTCTTCCCCGGAGTTGTCGCCGAACAAATTGTCCCCAGACGTCCGTCTGCCTGGTGTAAGACCGGCATGTTGTACCCAGACGTTCGTCTGGCCGGTGTAGCCCGGTGTGTTGTTTAAAGCTTTCCGTCGCCCAGGCCCTCAGGCACGTGTCCTGCTTGCCTGGGGGGTAGCCAGGACCGTTACTCCATGTACTCCGTCTGGCCGGTGTCGACCGGCAGGTTGGTTCCCAGGCGTTCCCGCCTGGCCGGTGTAGCCCGGTGTGTTTGTCTTAAGCGCCCTGCCCGTCCATTGTAGCAGGGATTCCTCCTACGTTGCAAGTTCAGCGTTCGTCCGCCTGCCCGTTCGCCTTGTGTCGTCGGTTGTTCTTCAACGTCGGAGGGAGACGCTGGCGTTGTAAGCACGGACCCGAGATCAGCACGACGACGTCTGCAGGTTTACGTCTAACGGTACGCACCACAGGCCCTGGGTTTGGCGTTGCCGCCGGCAATCCAGGATGACTCGTCTCCCTCGGTGTTCGTTAAGTCCTCGGCGTACAGTTCCAGGGGCAGTGCCCTGGACAGGGGGGTGGCCCCCATGTTGCCTGGGGCACGGTACCCTCCAGCAGATGGAGGCGTCGAAGCGTCGTCGGGAACGTCGTATATTTAATGATATCCCATTCTTTGCCTTTCTAAGACTTGTAAATTAAGATTTTCACACACTTTATATGGAAGGTTTCTTATTTTGTACTTGCAGACATCTCGCGACATGCCTTGCCCTTATTCATAATTATGTTCTACATTTCAGCCCTGACATGCCTCTGCTTTCAGGTCACCACGGATTCCTTTTGCCAACAGCCTAACTTAATTTACTCCTTCATTCATTGCCTCGCGCATGTCGCATGTTCAATTTTTGCGTTCGCTGTGCTACAGTGTGTTTGTTCACTTTTCCTTGTCTTACGTCATTAAGTAAAGTCAGCCAGGATGTCCTATTTGCAGAGTTATAAGTAATTTATTAAGTAAAGTCAGCCAGAAGGTGCTATTTGCAGTATTCGCGGGCCCTTATTTTGCTTTACGTTCCCTGGCCCTGCATTTTTGCCTAGTTTCCTCAGTGGTTACAGTATTTACGCTTGGCTCTTGCAGTTTATTCACGTTACTTATTTGGTTATATTTATGTTATGCTTCACCTCCGTTCTCTTAATGTAAAAATGGTTATATATGCACGCCGATTGTATACCCTTATTTTGTACTTGCAGATATCACGTGCCATGCCTTGCCCCTATTCAGGTGCCCTGGACAGGGGGGTGGCCCCCACGTTGCCTGGGGCACGGTACCCTCCAGCAGATGGCGGCGTCGAAGCGTCGTCGGGAACGTCGTATATTTAATGATATCCCGTTCTTTGCCTTCCTAAAACAATGTAAATTAAGATTTTCACGCACTTTATATGGAAGGTTTCTTATTTTGTACTTGCAAACATCTCGCGACATGCCTTGCCCTTACTCTTAATTACGTTCTACATTTCAGCACTAACATGCCTCCTGCTTTCAGATTACCACGGATTCTTTTTCCCAAACAGCCTACCTTAATTTACTCCGACAGTTGATGCTTTGCTCATGTCGTATGTTTAATTTTGCGTTGCTGTGTTCAGTATGTTTGCTCATTTTTCCTTGCCTTACGTCATTAAGTAAAGTCAGCCAGGATGTGCTATTTGCAGAGTTACTAATTAAATTATTAAGTAAAGTCAGCCAGGATGTGCTATTTGCAGAGTTACTAAGTAAATTATTAAGTAAAGTCAGCCAGGATGTGCTATTTGCAGAGTTACAAAGTAAATTATTAAGTAAAGTCAGCCAGGATGTGCTATTTGCAGAGTTACTAAGTAAATTATTAAGTAGAGTCAGCCAGGATGTGCTATTTGCAGAGTTCCTAAGTAAATTATTAAGTAAAGTCAGCCAGGATTTGCTATTTGCAGAGTTACTAAGTAAATTATTAAGTAAAGTCAGCCAGGATGTGCTATTTGCAGAGTTCCTAAGTAAATTATTAAGTAAAGTCAGCCAGGATGTGCTATTTGCAGAGTTACTAAGTAAATTATTAAGTAGAGTCAGCCAGGATGTGCTATTTGCAGAGTTCCTAAGTAAATTATTAAGTAAAGTCAGCCAGGCTGGGCTATTTGCAGTATTCGCGGGCCCCCCTTTTAGCTTCCCGTTTCCTGGCCCTGCACTTTTACCTAGTTTCATCGGTAGTCACAGTAGTTTATGCTTAGTTCTTGCAGTTTATTCACGTTACTTATATGGTTATATTTATGTTATGCTTCTCCTCCGTTTCTTAATGTAAAAATGGTTTTATTTATTCTAGGGCGAAATGTTCCATTTAGCCTACCGCAATTTAATACATCTTACTTATTTGGTAACATTTGTGCTGTGCATCATTTTATGTTTGTCATTAAATTTGTTATCTATTTATTATAGGGCGAAATGTCCCATTCGCCTACCACTATTTAATCCCTGTTACTTAATTGGTTACATTTGTGTCGTGCATCCTTTATGTTTGTTATAAACAATTTTTACTATAGGGCGAAATGTTATATTTGTCTTACGTTATTTTGTTTCTGCCATCTTTTGTTTATTTCCTTGGCAGTGTCTACAGTTAGTAGTCCCCTTTCCTTCGCCGTTGTTTTTCAAGGCAGCCAGGATGTGCGAGGTGCAGTTGTGGGCACTCGCCTCTAGCTTTACGCTTCTGGCCCTGCAGTTGTTGGGTTCCTTTCATTTATTCTCGTTTACGCCTAGCTCTCGCTGTTAGTTATGTTCTTCCCCCGGTTCCTCTGTCGTTCAACTACGCTTGTTGCTACTACGTCTGTAAGGTCTGCTGCTTGCCTTGCTATCAGTGTTGTGGGCCTCTTGCTTCTTGCTTGTTTATTCAGGCTACTTTCCCCCCCCCCTTCTCTGGGTTTTTTTCATTGGGTTGGTTAAATTTTTTTCTGTTGCCTAGATATTTCCTTGGTCTCCTTCGGGTGTTTACTGAGCTTTGCCTTTATGGTTTGGGTAAATTCCGACGCGTCGGGCTCGTTGCTGTGTTACGGGCCTCTTGCCCTTGCTTTAAGTTATTGGGGCCTGTTCGTCAGCCTTCCCCAGTCATTCGCCTCCTGCAGGCTATGCTTTGATAGCTGCTTGTCTCTTTTGCTGGGTTACTTTTATGCTTCTCCCCTTCCTGTCTAGGTATGTTTAGGTATGGCCAGCGGTGCGCGAGCCGCGGCTTATCGGTTGCCCCCCCCCCCCTGGTTCCCTGTTTACTCGGTCTCGCCCTCTTACTTCCGCATTCTTAATTCCATCCCATTCTACGTTATCGCCTCTCGCTTTAGGGCCTATGTCCCTCTCAGACCCGGTTGTGTGCCGTCCAGCGCGCCTCGGCGACGTTATCTTCTCTTCGGCCCACTGTTATTTCCGCCCCCCCCCCCCCCCAGCCGTGCGGGCACGCCTGTGGGAAACGTCTCCTTAGTTCCTCCTATGTCTGCTTGTCTTACCATCCCCCCCCCCTCCTTCGTGCCTGCAGGATTCTCTTTTTATCCCCGGCAACGTGTCTTAATTACTGTTAGTTGGGGCAGCGTATGTTATGCTAGCAGGCGCGGCAGCCGGGTTTATTCCCCCCCCAGCCTGTCGCCAGGTTAGTCAGGCTGTCACTAACGTTCCCTCTTTCCGCAGTGGCGAGAAGCCGGACCACCCAACATCTGCAACACGGAAGAGGGCACGGACGGCGTCAACGCGAGGACAGCAACGTAGTGGAGCACGGACACAGCCGGCCAAGGCGCGGACCAAGCCCGCACGCTTTGCCTCCCACTCTACAGAGCCCTCCTCGGCTGGCTCGGACACGGACACCGGGCGCACACCTCAGCAGGACAATTCGGACAAAGCAACGGGTGGCACAGTGACACAACTCCCACCCTTTCAGCAGACGATTGGACGACGCTGCAGGCCCTCATTGCGCAAGCACGTGGGCCCTCCTTGGGCTCAGGTCACCGCGACGGAGGAGGTGCAGTGACATCGGACAACAGTGCAGTGTCGCTGCCGCCCTTGTTCCTGCGAGAAGCAGGCCTCGCCGAGACGCCGACAACAGTTCCCGCGCACCTCCTGCCCTGCAACTTCACCCTGCAACTGTGAGGACCCTATTCAACTCCCCGCAGCCAGCGGCGAGGCGTACTTACAGGGCTAAGTGGGTGGAGTACGCCGCCTACGTCTCGGCAGGATGGCGAGGAGAATGCCCCTTCGATGCTGCACCTTCGACTCTGGTGAACTTCCTGCAATCTCTGCCCTCGCGGGGCCTGGCTTACCGCTCTCTGCACGCCTATCTAGCGGCCTTCGCCTTCGTCCGCAAGCTACACGGTAGGAGGGACCCAACTCGGCAGTTCCTGGTCACCCAACTCCTCAAGGGGCACGTAACTCCGCACAGCGGGCCCCTGCACGGCGTCTCCCTGTGACGAGGAGCCCCATGCATCGCCTGCTGCGGGCACTGGGAGGCGTATGTAACTCCGCTTATGAGAAGTCTTGCTACAGGGCGCTCTTCTCCCTGGTTTTCCACGCCTGCCTACGCCCGGGTGAGGCGGTCTACGTGGAGCATGGACGACACACGCTCAACCTTGAGCAGGTATCACTTACGACGGCAGGAATAGATATCGTCTTCAACACCTACAAGCACAGCGCAGGTCACACGCCCACCCTCTCCCTGAGAGCGAACCCTTCCAGCAAGTACCGCCCGGTCCGTGCTCTGTCCAAATACTTTAATTACAGGGGCCTGGCCCCGGGGCCCATATTCAAACACGCCGCAGGCGCTCCTGTCACCAGGCGAGTTTTCTCCAGGATCCTACGCACTGCCCTCTCGGCGCTAGGCTGCCTCCAGATGACTACGCGCCGCATTCCTTCCGTATCGGCAGGGCCACCCAGCTGTCTCGGGACGGGCTCGCCACATCAGAAATAATGGCAGTCGGCAGGTGGAAGAGTAGTGCTCTCACATCCTACGTCAGACGGGACGTTGTTGCTCTGCCACTTTGAGTGCCTCACGCGGCCAGCTGGCACTCGCCCTTCGGGGGGGGGGTCCGGCCGCTGGCCTGCGGTGGGGGTGCAGCGCCGGTCCCCAAGTGTCCCGCTGTCCGCAGCTAATACTTTGCCCAGTCTAGGTGCTAGTAAGCCCTACTTGTAGTCACACCCCCTTCTCCTTATTCATTAGGTCTTTTACGGCCTCTTGGCCGGGTACATTACGTGTTATGTGGTCTCTCACTTATTAGTTATTCTTTGTGTCCTGCCTGTTATATCCTAGTGTTATATAATTACTACACATTTGCACTCGGCCTTAATTCTAGTACCAATTAACCTTTAGGTTTCTGCAGAATTAGTTTCCATGTCACTATAGGCTAAGGTCTCATACTTACTACGGGTGTACCTTTTAAGTTAAATCTAGTCCTCGGACTTGGAATTGTTACTGTTAATTCTTACTTTATATATTTACTTTATATATTTTAATATAAACTTTATATATTTACTTACTTTATATATTTGAAACTTTATATATTAACATGTTCTGCAGAATTTAATCTTCAATAAATTTAAAGCCCCATACTGCCAGTATCTTTCTCCCCCTGATCAGAAAAGCGTTCTGTTTTGTGTCTGGAGAGTTTCTCATGAGTAGGCTGGCCGTTTTTCTGGTTTTATAGTAAATCTCCAACCAGACTCACCAAATCCTTCACTAATCCTTCCATTATTGCAATAATAATGTTATTAGAATTGGAACTCCAGCTAACACAACCTCTCACTGTGACTGCACCTGAATGACTGAATGTAGAAATAAATAAATAAATAATAAATAAATAAATATGTTTATTCAGGTAAGGTACATACATACATACAAGTGATGTTACATTAATGGATTAATATATAGATAGAGCTAGTACATACAATGCCTAAAGCCACTATTACGCAATGCGTTTCGGGCAAGAAAAACATTAATATCTAGAACTTAATACTAATTGAGCATAAAGAATAAAAAGTGTTGAGAACAAATACAAATAAAGATAACAAAAAAAGCGGGAACATGACTGAAAAAGCAGCACAAATACACTAGGTTGACAAACAGTGTTGATTAAACAAAAAAAAATTACAGACATGGGTTGACAATAGAGGAGTGAGGTAGGTTACAGGGAATTTATTAGGTAGTGTTTAGTATTTATCTTAAACTGGTTGAGAGAGGTACAGTCTTTAACATGGTTGGGAAGGTCATTCCACATTCTGGGTCCCTTGATTTGTAGAGCATTTCTAGTTTGATTAAGTCGTACTCTAGGAATATCAAAACTGTATTTATTTCTGGTGTGGTGCTCATGGGTTCTGTTACAACCTTCAATGAAGCTTTTGAGGTCAGGATTGGCATTACAGTTCAGCGTTTTATATATTTATTTATTTATTTATTTTATTTATTTATGCATATACAAGAATGTACATAAGGAATGTGAGGATACAAATATGGTAATTACAGTCTTGTAAAGCCACTACTTGCCATCATCTTTATTACTGATGTTAATGTTGTCTATCTGTAGCTGAATTGCATTTGATGATTTGCTTCCAAATAAGATGTAGTAAGTCTTTTCGATGTTTAATGTTAGTTTGTTCGTTGACATCCATAAGTGGACTTTTTTAATTCATTATTCACAACATTATTTAGTGTATGTGGATTGAGGTTTGAATAGATAAGAGTAGTATCGTCAGCAAACAGTATTGGTTTGAGAATAATAGAGACATTAGGCAGATCGTTTATATATATAAGAAATAGAAGAGGTCCTAAGATGCTGCCCTGTGGCACTCCAACGGTAATTGGTAGAGTGGACGAAGTTGTATCATTGATGGTTACATATTGGTGTCTGTCACTAAGATAGGATCGGATGTAGTCAAGGGCAAGGCCTCGGATTCCATAATGCTGGAGTTTAAGTAAGAGGTAGTTGTGATTAACAGTATCAAAGGCTTTTCTTAGGTCAATGAAGAGTCCAATCGGAAACTCATTTTTGTCAAGGGCTGAGTAGATAACGTCAAGGAGACTAATGATTGCATCGTTGGTGCTCTTTTGGGACCGGAAGCCAAACTGGCAGGGGCTGAGTATGTCGAATTTTACGAGGTAGGAATAGAGCTGTTTGTAAATAATTTTTTCAAATATTTTTGATAGAATGGGTAGATTTGATATTGGTCTATAATTGTTTATGTCCGCCGGATTGCCTCCTTTATGGACTGGCGTTACTCTTGCTTTGTATATGTATAATACACAAGAGAGAATGTGCAGTGACTTAATATCTAACATATTCAGAGATTTGAGTAAGGGTACCGAGTGATGTCTGGGGCCAGAGTTGGATATTGTCCTAATAGCAGCTTTGTGTTGGGTAATAAGAGGACGTAAATGATTTTGGGTAGTAGAACCCCAAGCACAAATACCATAGTTGAGGTATGGATAGATGAGGGAGTAATAGAGAGTAACCAGGGCAGGGCGGGGTACATAATATCTGATCTTAGAAAGAATGCCAACAGTTTTTGAAACTTTTTTGATATATTTAGAATGTGACCCTGGAAATTCAGCTTGTGGTCGATGAGAACGCCAAGGAATTTGCCATCTAATTTGTTACAAATTTGGGTATTGTTTATTTTGAGATTTATCTGATTAGAGGATTTATTGCCAAACAGAATATAAAACGTTTTGTCGATGTTAAGGGTGAGTTTGTTGGCGGTTAGCCAAAGATGGACTTTCTCTTGCTCAGTATTTACTGTGGCATTTAGAGCAAGGGGGTCAGGACTGGAGTAAATGAAGGTTGTGTCGTCAGCAAATAGAATTGGTTTGAGGTGTTGGGAGGCATTTGGAAGGTCATTAATGTAGATGAGAAAGAGGAGAGGGCCAAGTATGCTGTAGATGTAATGTAGAAATGTAGAAACCCAGTTACAAACAATAGTAAGAAGTAGGAAAAATAAAGTGTGGCACCAGAAAGAACACTGGAACGCCTAGGTGAGCGTCGCCACCATTATCACAACACGGGACGGTGAGTGTCCAGACATGAGCATAAAACCTTCCCACAAACTGCACCTATCATAAAGAACAAGCCCACCATTGACCTTCAAGTGCTCACATCAAGTCTAACTCTACAACAGCCTAAGAAACAACACTCAAGCCTTGCCTAAGCCTCAACATTGACGTCCTACCGTGAGGCGTCACCTAGCATCACCATTCATACAGTCACCCGAAGAGAAAACCTTCCCACAAACTGCACCTATCATAAAAAAGATGAAGCCTCACCAGTGTCCAGAGTGTGGGAAGGTATTCACTTATCTTTCACATATGAAGACTCACATGTTAGTGCTTTCGGGTGAAAAACCTCATAATTGTCCAGAGTGTGGGAAGAGGTTTAGTCGGGTTGGAGATATGAAGACTCACATGTTAGTGCATTCGGGTGAAAAACCTTATAGTTGTCCAGAGTGTGGGAAGAGGTTCAGTCAGCTTGGACATATAAAGACTCGCATGATGATGCACGTTGATGAAAGACCTTTTGAGTGTGATGAGTGTGGCAAAAGGTTTAGAGATCGTCGCTCTATAATGCGTCACATGTTAGTACATACAGAAGAAAGGCCTTTTGAGTGTGATAAATGTGGCAGATTATTTAAATCACGTAAAGGTATAAAAGCACACATGTTAGTGCATTTGAATGATAAACCTTCATGAGTGTCGAAAGTTTTAAAAGAGATTCGGTCATCTTTGTAGTATGAAAACTCAAAAGACGGTGCATTTGGGTGATAGGATAAACATTTTGAGTGTGAGAGATAAATCAGAAAATGTTTTAAGTATAATGTATATTGAAGCACATATTAAAAAATAAAATGTTTATTCAGGTAAGGTACATACATACAAGAGATTTTACATAATTTAATGGATTTATAGATGGAGCTAGTACATACAATGCCTAAAGCCACTATTACGCAAAGCGTTTTGGGCAGGAAAAACATTAATGGCTAAAACCTAATACTAATTGAGTATAAAGAATAAAATGTGTTGAGAACAAATAAAAATAGAGATAAAAAAGGGGGGAACATGGCTGAAAAAGCAGCACAAATACAATTAGGTCGACAAATAGTGTTGTTTAAGAAAACAGGCATGGGTTGACAATAGGGGGTAAGGTAGATTACAGGGAATTTATTAGGTAGTGCTTCGTTCTTATCTTAAACTGGTTGAGAGAGGTACAGTCTTTAACATGGTTGGGAAGGTCATTCCACATTCTGGGTCCCTTGATTTGTAGAGCATTTCTAGTTTGATTAAGTCGTACTCTAGGAATATCAAAACTGAATATATTTCTGGTGTGGTGCTCATGGAATCTGTTACAACCTTCAATGAAGATTTGAGGTCAGGATTGGCATTACAGTTCAGCGCTTTATATATGTATAATACACATGAGAGAATGTGCAGTGACTTAATATCTAGTTCATCATAATATATCTATCAAAATATAGTTCATCAGTTCATCATAACATATCCATAAGTGAAATGGGTGTTTTGACTCACATACATGCAACACTACATGTATGTGAATCAAAACACCCATTTCACTTATGGTAAAAGGAGAAATGCTTGGAGTGACTCTGTGTACATGCGGCTCAGGCTTGGGTACAAATATTACTGGGAATATGGGATAGGTGTTCATGATAATGACACGAGGTGTAAACTATGTGGTATGTTAAGGTCTCACACCCTTGCCCATTATGTTCTTAAAAAAAAAAAAAAATGTTTATTTAGGTAAGGTACATACATACAATAAATTTTTACAAAGATTGGTTGACTTATAAGTAGAGCTAGTACATACAATGCCTAAAGCCACTATTACGCAAAGCGTTCAGGCATGATAAACTTTAACGATTCTTCGCGGCAGGGGATCGTATTCCAGGGACCGTAGGATTAAGGACTTGCCCGAAACGCTACGCGTACTAGTGGCTGTACAAGAATGTAACAACTCTTGTATATATCAAAAAAAAAAAAAAATGACAAGCTTAATACTAATTGAGCATAATGAGTAGAATGAAAACATAGCTGAAAAAGCAGCACAAATACAATTATGTCGACAAACAGCGCTCTTTAAGAAAAAACAAACATTGGTTGACAATAGAAGGGTAAGGTAGGTTACAGGGAATTTATTAGGTATAGCTTCGTTTTTATCTTAAACTGGTTGAGAGAGGTACAGTCTTTAACATGGTTGGGAAGGTCATTCCACATTCTGGGCCCCTTGATTTGTAGACCATTTCTAGTTTGATTAAGTCGTACTCTAGGAATATCAAAACTGTATTTATTTCTGGTGTGGTGCTCATGGGTTCTGTTACAACCTTCTATGAAGCTTTTGAGATCATGATTGGCATTACAGTTCAGCGTTTTATATATTTATAAAAGTGTTTAGTGTTTAGTGTTTTGTTTTTTTTCGCAATTGTTTCTTTCTCCCCCGCCAGAAAAATCCCCGCTTGCGTCAAGCAGTGACCATTTTCTGACCAGGGGGAGAAAGATACTGGCAGCATGGGGCGTTAAAGTTTATTGAAGATTAAATTCTGCAGAACATGTAAATATATAAAGTAAGAATTAACAGTAACAATTCCAAGTCCGAGGACTAGATTTAACTTAAAAGGTACACCCGTAGTAATTATGAGACCTTAGCCTATAGTGACATGGAAACTAATTCTGCAGAAACGTAAAGCTTAACTGGTACTAGAATTAAGGCCGAATGCAAATGTGAGTAATTATATAACACTATGATATAACAGGCAGGACACAAAGAGTAACTAATAAGTGAGAGACCACATAACACATAATGTACCCGACCAAGAGGCCGGAAAGACCTAATGAATAAGGAGAAGAGGGTGACTACAAGTAGGGCTTACTA
>NC_091155.1:52286062-52328562 GCF_040958095.1 Procambarus clarkii
TTTCTATCGTGCATCCGTTATACTCTCGCGTGGTGTCCTGATGTTGGAGACCTGATGTTGGAGACCTGATGTTGGAGACCCGATGTAGAAGACCTGATGTTGGTCCAGCGTCTGCCCGTCGATGATGCGTTGTAGTAATCATTCCGTATTAGGGAATTAGGCGGAAGTTACGAGTGCAAGTGGTGATCGCGGAGGTCAAGTGGTCTATGGGTATTGGAAGTGTATTTACCTAATAGAGTATGTTAATATGTTATTATTTGTCAGAGTCTATTCTTTGTAATTAAATGACAAAACCCGACGGCCTTTAAATCCCTTCCATATGTTCACTCATTGTGTTCCAGTACAAACCTAGTGGTACGCCTCAAGGGTCTGGTGTGTGTAAGAGTACACGGTGGTAGTAACGGTTGCTGAGGCAAGGTGTTATGTGTTGTGTAATCGCTGTGTTCGGAATGAACCGGGGTTAGCGTCACGACACGGGCGGCAGCAGCTGGTGGTGGCGGTGGCGGCTGGTGGCGCCAGCTGGGACACACCCTTCACCACTGAAGGTCTGAGCACAACTAACCATGTGTGTCTCTCTCTCACCGCCAGCCTAATGTTGCCATCTCGCCATCTCAAAACGTTTCCTTCAAAGATTGTATATTATCTTTCAACAACAAGTTTGATTATCAAGGAAATAATGCATATATTATTGTTACATTAATACTGTGCAATATCTTATTACATTCCTGCTAAATAATTATAAGTTAAAACAGGACAAAAAATCCAACATATATATAAAATCCAACATTAGAGATCACAAGGGCAAGGCCTAGCTGTGACCACACACATCCTGCCTCCCTGGCCTGCTTCTACCCTGTCACACCACTCAGCTTAGGCTGACTCTCATAGTCACTCTTACTCTATACTCACTCTGACTCTCACTCTTACTCTTACTCTCAATCACTCTTACTCTCACTCACTCTTACTCACTCTCAATCACTCTTACTCTCAGTCACTCGATCTTACTCACTCTCACTCACTCATACCCACTCTCAATCACTCTTACTCTCACTCACTCTTACCCACTCTCATACTCACTCTTACTCTCACTCTTACTCTTACTCTCAATCACTCTTACTCTCATACTCGCTCTTACTCACTCTTACTCTCAAATCACTCTTACTCTTACTCTCACTCTCAATCACTCTTACTCTCATACTCACTCCTACTCTCACTCTCAATCTCTCTTACTCTCATACTAACTCTCACTCTCTTACTCACTCTCAGTCACTCTTATTCACTCTCAGTCACTCTTACTCATACCCACTCTCAATCATTCTTACTCTTACTCACTCTCACTCACTCATACACACTCTCATGCTCACTCTTTCTCTTATACTCACTCTCAATCACTCTTACTCTCACACACTCTTACTCTGTCAGTCACTCTTACACACTCTCAGTCACTCTTACTCTCAGTCACTCTGTCACTCTTACTCACTCTCAATCACTCTTACTCTCTCTCTCACTCACTCTTACTCACTCTCAGTCACTCTTATACTCTCTGTGTCTCTGTAAACCTGTATATCAAGAATATATGTTTTTAGTTATATCCTTTGGTTTTAAGGATGTCAGGAATACGTATTTATGTCAAAAGTTACAGTATTACCTTTGTGGCACCATTTAAAACCGTCCACAAACGTGCTGTGTTTGCTGGGATTGTGTCCAAACAGTACAGTGGCCACCATACACTGCATGAGAAATCACACAGCAGAGAGCAGAAGATGCCACGTTTACGACGTCATCTCCCTCACCAAAATAGTTCCTCTCAACATTCTCCTGTTGCTGTTTTTACACTATATACACACACTGTATATACCCATGTACATATGAGTTTCCCATAGCGAACCACGAAGCTAGTATGGTGAGCAAAACAAGAGTGGCTGCCACACACACACACACACACAGTCAGGCTACCTCAATTCTCTCCCTCCCTCACCAAAATTCCTCTTTCCACAATACTACGCACCATGCTAATTATAACCACAATCTGGCTATTATCACAATCCTGGTCACTAATTCCTGTAAATGAATAATTGACCACACGTTTGTTTTGAAAAGGAACTTAAGAAGTCATTTGAAGATTCCTAGATGGACGAAATAATGCTGTGGTGCTGTGGCTAGCGCTGTGAACATCGTGAACAGCATTGAATCACTTATATTTGAACATTATACCCCAGTCATTATCACACTCAGGCACTTCTAAATACTATCATGGCTAAATAATACAAATTATATGTATATATTTTGACATTATTAGGTGATGCTGTGGTCACACGCTGAACAGCAGTGCTGTGCACTCATGCTGCGAGCTCCAGCTTTGGTTGCTCACTCACTACTGAGGCTCCCACACCCGGGAATGAGGACCACGATTTTTTTAAAGATGGCGTCTGTTTACAAGAGCCCTGAGGAAGCTGATGTGAACCCCATGTAGCCGCGGGAGTTTTGAATGGAACGTGAAAAATAAAAATTACCCGGAGGCACGTGGTGCAAACCAGACGTGGGCCTGCAGGTGCGTTGCGCAGTTTAAGGGTTAATCTAACAGATAATTTTAAGTAGGTAAATTCTAGCAGAATTAATAAAATGATAACAAATACATTGCAAGAAAAAAATGAGATGAGAGAGATTACTAAGTATATTAAAGCACATTGGTATACTAAAGCTCTGATTGATTACACTGACAGCTTGATTGGTAATTTAAACAAGATTAATAGGCACCATAAAGCAGATTGATAGCACATATAAGAAGACAGCAATGATCACAATGGTAAAGATGTTTGGATTGGGTACATAAAGATTGGGAGATTATGGAGCAATAGATACAGTGCAATTTTAAACCAACAAGGTAAAAACTATGAAGATGAAATTCGGTACTTTTTAGTTTTATTTTTGAATGACGCAAAAGTTGGACAGCTTTTCAATTCATTAGGGAGTGAGTTCCATAGCCTGAGTTCCTTTATTTGCATAGAGTGTTTACACAGATTAAGTTTGACTCTGGGGATAACAAAGAGATATTTATTTCTGGTGTGGTGATAACGGGTCCTGTTACATCTGTCCAGGGAGAGTTTCAGAGCAGGATTTGCATTTAAGAACAGGGTTTTGTAAATGTAGTTGATACAAGAGAATTTGTGGAGTGAGATTATGTTTAACATGTTTAGGGAGTTAAACAAGGGGGCTGAGTACTGTCTGAAAGCAGAATTTGTTATTATTGTGATAGGCAACATAATAAGCAGTCTGGAGTCCCCTACCTTATCCCCTGCTAAATCATTACCCAATATTACATCAACATTAGGGAAGGGTAGGTAAGAAGTGACTCCGACTGTACAAACACCCTTGTGGAAATCAGATTCCAGGGTAACCTTATGGAGGGATACTGCTCGAGTATTACTAGTGACACCCTCGACTAGTACTACCTCTCCAGTGTCGAGTGTTGGCACCTTGCAACGCACTCTACAAGATTAAAGTCTGGATGGCACTGGTGTCTCGGAAGATCACCACGTCCTTCCAGGAAAAACCCTCAGACAACAGTCTCCCCTTCGACAAGAATGGAGTAAGCAGGTCCAATCACTGTGGGTTGGAGGTCTTACTCCCTAACCCTTCAGAAGGCCTCAAGCCCTGTGTCACAACAAGAGCATTGGGTCTTTTTTCTGGGTGCAGTTGCCAACAACGGCTAGTAACGTGGTTTGCACGTTTACAGTGACCACAGACTCGTCAGGGAGAAGAGACATTACTAACAGGATTTCCCTTTGGTTCACCCTTGGGTGCCGTGGGGTTAGACAATTTAACAGGGTTAGTTTTGTCTGAAACAGAAGGTGCATTAGTTAAAGGGTTAGAATGGGCTGGTCTGGACTGGATGTGGGTATAAGTTTTGTTACTATGTGGGCTATAATTATTTTTATTGGGCCTTTTGCCCACCAACTGGTAGTTTTCTGCCATCTTGGCCAAATCCATAATGTTAGTATCTACCCCCGTCCTCTCTCTAAGGTACCGTGCTACATTCTGTGGCATATTATCTATAAAGTTTTCCGTTAAAACTACATATTTGAGTGCCTCGTATGTTTCGGCTTTAGCTAAGCGAATCCATTTTTCGAACAGTCTGATTTGATCATTTGCAAATTCAGTGAGAGGTTGGTTGTGAGTTGGCCTAAGGTTGCGATAAGCTTGGTGGATGAGCTTCAGGCGAAATTTCATATGCCTTCAAAATTCGTTCCTTGACTTTACTATACTGAAAACACTCGTAATCAGGCACGTTTATAAAAATATCTTGGGCTTTCACTCTAAGTCTTCCTTGTAGGATTTTCACCCACTCTTCCTCTGGCCAGTTCATGGACATGGCCAGTCTCTGAAAATGGTTAAAAACCTTTCAGGGTCTGACTCTGAAAATTCAGGCAAGTTTGGTGGTGGTGGTCCTTACAAAGTTGTCTAGGGAGTATGAGGAGTAAGGGAAACAGCCTAGTACACGAGTCACAAATTTATACGTACAAGTCACAGGATTACATTTAACAAGGCGTTCTCCTTACAACATAAGATCACTATGTATCATAACTCAAGTGGCTCTGACCACCCCATGGCTCACTGTCCTATTCCTTGTGTCATGCACCCAGCCACAAACCGCTATCATCCAACGACACGTATATTTTTGCCTCTAGGAAACCTGGACTCTTATAAAACCTCTCCAACTTCTGCAATATTACTCTACCCAATCTTGCAACCCTGGATATAGACAAGGATAGGCTTATCTGAACTGAACGGCCAGAGAAAACCCTCAAATAGCAGGAACGGTCGGCAGCGATACACCTCCCCCTTCAGTCAAGATGGCGTCCACCTCTCTTGCCTCATCGCCCTTAATACTCTACTCTTTACATATGCTATCAAACACATTAATGATTTTATTTACTATATTCCCCCATGCAGACATTTTTATAGAGTCCATTTTTCCCTTACATAGTAAAGCTATTCAAGTTCACATTATTTCTGATGATCTCCAGCTGAGAAGGCGCTACTTTACTGGGCTGAGTAATAATGATGACTCGCGGCCTCTCTGATCTCAGCTGGGGATTTATATTAATATACACTCTCCTGTGTCCACCAACATTTTACAAGCGAAACCAACCTCCACAGGAGGTAAGGTTCGTAACACCCCTCCTAAGCCATGGAAAAAAAAGAGGAAATTCTTAAAGGAATTTCCCTTTTTTTTCACATAAAATTAACACCTCAAATAGATTTCAGAGTAATTGTAAAGAAACAGTAAATGATATATAATAAACACTAGATACACAATAATATATACATCTCTGTGCAATAGTACAACCCTAAGTCACCCCAGGTTTTGACAATCTAGAAAGTGCATCTGCTACTACATTTAATTTTCCTGGAATATGCTTGATGACCAGATTGTACTCTGGCAGCAATAAAGACCACCTTAATATTCTCTGGTTGGAATTCTTCATGCTATCAATAAATGTTAAGGGGTTGTGGTCAGTAAACACTTCAACAGTATTGGCTGATAAATAAATGTCAATTTTTTAACAGCTAGTAATAATGATAAAGCCTCCTTCTCCACTGTGGAGTAATTCTGTTGACATTTAGTAAATTGTTTAGAATAGTAATGTATTGGATGATTAATACCCTCATCATCTTCTTGCATTAGCACAGAACCAGCACCCCAGTCCGAAACATCTATATATAGTTTGAATGGCTTAGAGTAGTCAGGAGTAGCTAACACTGGACCAGATGACAACATTCCTTTTAGTTTAGTAAATGCATCCTGACATTCCTGAGACCATCTAAACTTTACATTTTTACATAGCAAGTTTGTCAAAGGAGCTGCAAATTTTTACAGAACTTCCTATAATAAGCACACATTCCTAGATATCTTTGTACCTCCTTCTTGCTAGTCAACACTGGATACTCTAATATATCATTTACTTTATTTTTGAGTGGTAACACCTTCCCATTTCCCACTTCATATCCTAAGTAAGAAATACTAGCTCTAGTAAAAGTACATTTATGTAAGTTTACAGTTAAATTAGCCTCCCTTAAGCATTTTAATAGTTTAGCCAAACCTTTCATATGGTCCTCCCAATTATTGTGAAAAATTACAATATCATCCAAGTAAGCTCTACATTGTGGTATGTCTTTAACACTAAGTTCATAAGACGTTGGAAAGTTGCTGGGGCATTTTTCAGCCCAAAAGGCATTACAGTGAATTCATACAACCCATCTGCAGTTATAAATGCACTCATCTCCCGAGCTCTTGGTGTTAAAGGAATTTACTCACCTAGTTGTACTCACCTAGTTGTGCTTGCGGGGGTTGAGCTCTGGCTCTTTGGTCCCGCCTCTCAACCGTCAATCAACAGGTGTACAGGTTCCTGAGCCTATTGGGTTCTATCATATCTACACTTGAAACTGTGTATGGAGTCAGCCTCCACCACATTGCTTCCTAATGCATTCCATTTGTCAACCACTCTGACACTAAAAAATTTGCCAGTACCCTTTTGACAAATCAAGTTTGGTTACAAACTTGGCTTTACCAACACTGTCAATACTGTCAAACAATTACTCATTATTGCTATCTAAGATAATTAGACGAGCCAAAACTAAATACTACGAAGATAAATTTACCCAAATAAAGAGCAACATTAAACAAACTTGGAGCACAATTTCACAAATATTGGGATCAAAGAAGTCTTTAAATAACAAACCAACACTCTTGTCCAATAACGATGGTCAGCTTTCAGCCTCTGATTCTGCTATTGAGTTCAATAGGTTCTTCTCTTCCATTGGTTCATCCCTTGCAAATGATATTCCATCTTCCAGTACTGACATTAAGGACTATCTTACAGGTAACTATCCACAGTTTCTGTACCTAAAGCCTATTAATTCCACTAACGTCAATGAGATAATCCTTTCCCTTAAAACCAAGTCTGGTGCCCTTGAGGAGATACCAACTTTAATTTACAAAAAAGCCTCCAGATCTTTAGCCCCTGCTATTGCTTTGCTCTTCAACAAGTCACTTGAACTCCAAACCTTTCCAGATATTCTAAAAAAGCGAGAGTAACGCCTGTCCACAAATGTGGTGATCTCACAGATGTTAACAACTACAGACCTATATCAATCCTGCCAAACGTATCAAAAATTTTTGAAAAATTAATCTATAAGCAGCTTTACTCATATCTAGCCACACACAATATACTTAGCCCTTGCCAATATGGCTTCAGACCCAAAAAAAGCACTAACGATGCACTTATTAGTATGCTTAACTCGATTCATACAGCTCTTGATAAAAATGAGTTCCCTGTTGGGTTATTTGTGGACCTGCGTAAAGCTTTTGACACTGTCAACCACCAAAACCTTCTTCTTAAATTACATCATTATGGAGTCAGAGGACACTCCCTGCAATACCTCAAATCCTACCTTACTGACAGGCTCCAATATGTTTCTGTGAATAATACAATTTCTCCCACCCTACCCATCAACATTGGTGTTCCTCAGGGCAGCATACTTGGCCCTCTCCTCTTTCTCATCTACATTAATGACCTTCCAAATGCCTCCCAACACCTCAAACCAATTCTATTTGATGACGACACAACCTTCTTTACTCCAGTCCTGACCCCCTTGCTCTAAATGCCACAGTAAATACTGAGCTAAATAAAGTCCATCTTTGGCTAACTGCCAACAAACTCACCCTTAACATTGACAAAACTTTCTATATTCTGTTTGGCAATAAATCCTCTAATCAAATAAATCTCAAAATAAACAATACCCATATTTGTAACAAATTAGATGGCAAATTCCTTGGCATTCTCATTGACCACAAGCTGAATTTCCAGGGACACATTCTAAATATATCAAAAAAAGTTTCAAAAACTGTGGGCATTCTTTCTAAGATCAGATATTATGTACCACGCCCTGCCCTAGTGACTCTCTATTACTCCCTTATCTATCCATATCTCAACTATGGTATTTGTGCTTGGGGCTCTACTACCCAAAATTACTTACGTCCTCTAATTACTCAACTCAAAGCTGCTATTAGGACAATATCCAACTCTGGCCCCAGACATCACTCGGTACCCCTACTCAAATCTCTGAATATGTTAGACATTAAGTCACTGCACATTCTCTCATGTGTATTATACTTATATAAAACGCTAAACTATAATGCCAATCCTGATCTTAAAAGCTTCACAGGAGGTTGTAACAGAACCCATGAGCACTACACCAGAAATAAATACAGTTTTGATATTCCTAGAGTACGACTTAATCAAACTAGAAATGCTCTACAAATCAAGGGGCCCAGAATGTGGAATGACCTTCCCAACCATGTTAAAGACTGTACCTCTCTCAACCAGTTTAAGATAAAAACTAAACACTACCTAATAAATTCCCTGTAACCTACCTTACCCCTCTATTGTCAACCCATGTCTGTTATTTTTTTTAATGAACACTGTCAACCTATTGTATTTGTGCTGCTTTTCAGTCATGTTCCCCCCTTTTTTTTTTATCTTTATTTGTATTTGTTCTCAACACATTTTATTCTTTATGCTCAATTAGTATTAAGTTCTAGATATTAATGTTTTTCCTGCCCGAAACGCATTGCGTAATAGTGGCTTTAGGCATTGTATGTACTAGCTCTATCTATATATTTGATCCATTAATGTAACATCACTTGTATGTATGTACCTTACCTGAATAAACATATTTATTTATTTATAATACAATCATCTAATCTAGGTATTGGAAAGTTATCATCAACAGTCATTACATTTAGCTTACGGTAGTCAATGACCAACCTGTGAGTTCCATCCTTCTTTGGAACCAGAATACAAGGACTACTCCAACTGCTGCTGCTAGGTCTCACCATTCCATGTTGAAGCATGTAGTCGACTTCTTTCCGGATGAGATTCAACTTGGTAGGGTTGACTCTATATGGGTGTGACTTGACTGGTTGGTTGTCAGTCACCTCGATGTCGTGGTGAATAACTGTAGTCTGGGTGAGAGTATCGCCAAAGATGTCTGTATGAGAATTCAGCAACTGCTCCAAGTCCTGCTTCTGCTCTGGTGACAAATGTTCCACCATTTTCTGGGCATTAGCTAACCACTCCCCATTGCTAAAATAAGGTACATGATCATTAGGTACACTATTAAAATCACATTCCCCATTATTCTCATCTACATGGGCTACACTAAGCACCTGGTTGGTATTTGTAGTTCCCTTCTGTGTTAGTTTCATTCTATTCACATGCACTACTATTTCCTTTCTATTGAGATCAGGTGTTTGGATTACATAATTGGTGGGACTGAGTTTCTTTATCACTGTATAAGGACCTTGGAACCTATGCAACAATGTTGGTCCCTGTCGTGCCATTAGTACCACCACTTTATCACCTGCCTCAAAATGTCGTTGTTTTGTCTTTTTATCGTACTGTGCCTTCATTTTTCCTTGAGCTTCTTTAAGATGAATTAAGGCTTTAGCCCTGTTTTTATTTAACTTATCTTGTAAGTCATGAATATAGTTTACCTGCACAACACTCTTTGGATTTCCAACCAACTTATCTCTTAAGATGGTTAGCGGACTTCTCACCTCATGGCCAAAAACTAATGAGTTGGGTGAACACCCCAGGGACTCCTGATAAGTATCCCTCAATGCCATGAGCATCAGTGGAAGACCATCATCCCAGTCTCTGCCAGTTTCCATGCAACTGGTTCTCAGCATTTGCTTAAGGATTTGGTGCATCCTTTCCAAAGCACCTTGGCTCTCCGGATGTAGTGGATGTCTTATGGAGGATGCCAAACTCCCCACAAAACTGCTGAAACCTTTAGAAGTGAAATTTTTCCCATTATCTGTCTGTATTACTTTTGGTAAACCAAAAATAGTACAAAATTTCATTATGTGCCTTACTACCACTTTCGTTGTAGCATTTCTCACAGGGAATGCCTCAGGAAAGCGTGTAGTCTGACACATCATGGTGATGATATACATATTACCACTCTTGGTTCTAGGCAATGGGCCTACTACATCAACGATAATATGGGTAAAGGGTTCTCGGCCACCACAATTGGCTGTAAAGGAGCTTTTGGTATTACCTGGTTTGGTTTGCCAGTTTTTATACATACTGGACATTCATTACAATACTGGATGACATCTTTCTTTAATCCAGGCCAGGTAAAGTACTTGCTTATTTTATTATATGTTTTTGCAATACCCTGATGACCGCCTATTGGTGAATCATGGGCTACACTTAGCACTTTTTCTCTATAACCCCTCGGTAGGACTACTTGATTAACTACCTCCCAAGTGTGTGACACAGGTGAGCTCCTAGGTCTCCACTTCCGCATCAACACCTCTTTAGTGTAGTAATAAGTCATAGCCTCCGATTCTGCTTCTAGCTCAGTTACTGCCTTATTATGCAAGTCAGTCAACGTAAGATCAGTTCTTTGCTGATGAATAAAATTTGATTTTGATCTCAAGTCTGAAGAGCCAGATGTGATAACTGGACTACACTCTGCCCTACCCCTTTTCCTAGGTGGTTTGGTGGAGTTGCTCCCCTTCCTGTTCCCATCTGCTTCTTCCAACTTGGCCATAAAAGTGTCGCAAAGATCCACTTCACAATTTGATTTGTTAACCTCTAATTTTGTCTCCTGACTTACATTATTGGGAGTTTGTGATATTTGAGATTCTGATTTTGACTGGGTCACGGCACATGCTGGGTACATTACCTTGTCCTCAGGATCTGCCCATGCCCTAATCGCCTCTGGTTTAGTTAGCATTATTGGGTGGTCATCTCTTTTAACTCTATTACCAGCAAGATCATTCCCCACAATTAGATCAATGCCAGCAACTGGTAATTTAGGACTAACACCTTCTAAACTTTTGCCATTAATAAAATCACAGTCTAGGTTTACTTCTCTCAAGTGTACAGTCTGGAAATCTCCTGTGATTTCCTGTATAATCATTACCTCTCCAGTCTCTGTAGACTGTATATATTCTAAGACACTCTCTAATAATAAAGATTGGGATGCTCCTGTATCCCTCAAAATTTTAACATCATGCCACAAACCATTTGCACACTGTAATTTCCCATTTGATATAAACTCTCCAAAATTATTTATAGCAAGTGCTTTTTTCCCCATTATTTTTGTTACACTTTGGTTTTCCTCCCATCACACATTGTGAGTGCCATAGGCCTCTTTTCTGGGTGGAGAAACCAACAACTCTTAACAACATGACCCTTCCTATGGCAGTAGGAACACTGTTTCAACTCTGGGTGAGGCTTATTACTAGTGTGATCCTCTTTGGGTTTCATATTACTCTCTTTACCACCTGGCACCTTTGAAAAAGTGTTTCCTTGACCTGCTGTTGGGTACATGTGGGACCCAAATCTGACTGAGGAGTTTACTGCTCGACCAGATCCTTGTCTATTTGATTGAATTTTATTTTTAAAAGTTACTTTATGCATCAACTCATATTCATCTGCTAATTTAGCCAACTCATAGATATCTCTGGGTAATTTCTCTGCCAAATACAAAGCCACATTAGAAGGTATGCAAGATAAAAATTCTTCTACTAGGAGTAAATTTTTAAGAGAGTCCAGATGCCTAATTTGTTCTGCATCTAACCATTTATTAAACATGTGATATTTCTCTTGTGCAAATTCTACCAAGGTTTGACTTGGGTCTCGTCTCAGTTGTCTAAACTTCTGCCTATAAGCCTCAGGAACAAGTTGATAAGCAGTAAGGATGGCTGCTTTCACCTTATCATAGTCAAAACTGTTACTCAAAGGCATAGCTGCAAATATCTTCTGTGCCTTTCCCACCAACTGACCTTGAAGAAGAGATACCCATTGTGTTTCAGGCCACTCCATACTCTGTGCCAACTTTTCAAAATGTATGAAGAATTGGTCTGGGTCAGACTCACAGAATAGAGGAAACTTGACATTTTTGTGAATCTTTAACTGCCCAGGTGTTCCTAAATCGTCAACACCGGTATTTTCTGATCTAATTCCCAACTCTGCTAGCCTAATCTGTAACTCTATCTTTTTCTGAGCTAGCTCCACTTCTAACCTCTTCATAGCGAGTTCTTGAGCTTGCTCTGTCTCTATCCTCTTCTGAGCTTGCTCTGCCTCTAGCCTCTTCTGAGCTTGCTCTGCCTCTAACTGCAACTTCTTTAGTTCCAATTCTGCCTGCCACTACATCTGAGTCTTTACCTTTCCTGTAGTTACAACATTTGCACCACTGGTGGACGGGGACTGCTCTAATATTTCCTGTGGGAGAATTTGCTCATCTACCCAGTGTATCATTATTTCTCTTAGCAGTTCCGTCTTCACCATTCCCATGTGCAATAATAGTCCATAGTGCTTGCCAACAGCCACTAGGATAGACTTTTTTGCCGCTTTCAAACCCTCAACACTAGGATTGTCACAATTTGTTGTGCTACCAAATCCATTTTTAGTGTGCTAAGATACAGCAGACTCCAACACAATTTATAATTCTGCACCCACATTTCTCTTTTTAGGCTGAGAATTTGTTTTGAAAACTCATAAGGACAGTGCTTAGTTTACTTGACTACCCTGTCAACTGGTAATTTTTTTTGCACTCGAGAATACGCACAAAAATTCTTAAAACACTTTTCATAAAGATTAATAAAATGTACATAAATAAGTAATAAAGTTCATATTCATATTATACCAATATTAAAAAATATTCTAAATTTCTACACAAGTTAAAGAGAAAAAATAAGCTACAATTTTTATATCAGGTTACACCTACAGGCTATCCACTTTTATTAGGCTTTCGATCAGGCTGCTCAATATGTGAGGTGCTCTCGGACAGGCTACCCAATTCTATCATGGGGCGTGTGTTACTGATGTTATCAGCCATGATACGTTTTTGTTGTCATAGAGAGCTAGTGAGAATTTGGTGGTGGTGGTCCTTACCAGGTTGTCTAGGGAGTAAGGGAAACAGCCTAGTACACGAGTCACAAATTTATACGTACAAGTCACAGGATTACATTTAACAAGGCGTTCTCCTTACAACATAAGATCACTATGTATTATAACTCAAGTGGCTCTGACCACCCCACGGCTCACTGTTCCATTCCTGGTGTCATGCACCCAGCCACAAACCGCTATCATCCAACGACACGTATATTTTTGCCTCTAGGAAACCTGGACTCTTATAAAACCTCTCCAACTTCTGCAATATTACTCTACCCAATCTTGCAACCCTGGATATAGACAAGGATAGGCTTATCTGACTGAACGGCCGGAGAAAAGCCCTCAAATAGCAGGAACGGTCGGCAGCGATATACCTCCCCCTTCAGTCAAGATGGCGTCCACCTCCCTTGCCTCATCGCCCCTTAATACTCTACTCCTTACATATGCTATCAAACACATTAATGATTTTATTTACTATATTCCCCCATGCATACATTTTTATAGAGTCCGTTTTTCCCTTACATAGTAAAGCTATTCAAGTTCATATTATTTCTTATGATCTCCAGCTGAGAAGGCACTACTTTATGGGCGGAGTAATAATGATGATTCGCAGCCTCTCTGATCTCAGCTGGGGATTTATATTAATATACACTCTCCCTGTGTCCACCAACATTTTACAACCGAAACCAACCTCCACAGGAGGTAAGGTTCGTAACACTCAACAAGGTGACCATTGTGGATGCCTACCCGCTGCCCCTCCTCGAGGACTGCATCGACGAGCTGGGAAACACCAAGTATGTCTCGAAATTCGACCTCTCGAGGGGGTATTATCAAATCCCACTCACTGAACGTGCTAAACAACTAACTGCGTTCGTGACACCCAAGGGTGTTTTTGAGTATCAAGTGTTACCGTTTGGCTTGCGTAATGCCCCTGCCACGTTCCAGAGACTCATGAACTCTTTGCTCGCTAATGTGCCAAATTGTCGGGCGTATTTAGATGATATTGTGCTCTTTGATAGTAATTGGGCTGACCACATAGCTAGGTTACGCCAGTTGTTCACAGTTTTGAAACAGGCAAATCTGACCTTAAATGCGAAAGTGTCATTTTGGCCAAGGCACAGTGACGTACCTAGGTTATGAAGTGGGCCAAGGAAAAGTGTTACCTCGGCAAGATAAAATCCGTGCCATTCTGGAGTATCCAGTGCTAAAGTCTAAAAAGGACATTCTAAGATTTATTGGTATGTGTGCGTACTATCGAGGCTTTTGTCAGAACTTTTCCAGTGTGGCCACTCCTCTCATAGACTTGTTGCGGAAGGCCGTTAAATTTAAGTGGTCATCAGACTGTGCAGAGGCATTTAAAAATTTGAAATTGATCTTAGCTTCCGCCCCAGTGCTCGCTAGTCCAAGGTTCGACAGACCATTTAAAATTCATGTTGACGCGTCTGACTCGGGTGCTGGTGCAGTGTTGTTGCAAACTGGGGATGATCAAGTGGAACACCCAGTATACTATTACTCTGTGAAATTTGACAAGGTGCAACGCAATTATTCAGTGGTAGAAAAAGAGGCGTTGGTGCTAGTGTTTACATGTGAAAAGTTCGAAGTTTACCTCACAGGTAATATAGTGGAAGTGTACACGGACCATAACCCACTAGTCTTCCTGAATCAGATGAAGGGGAAGAATAAATGCATCCTCAGGTGGGCATTGTACCTACAGGACTTCAATCTTTCCATTACCCACCTACCGGGCCGGCTCAACGTGATAGCCGACGCTCTGTCCCGGTTGCCTGAATAACATTCATCTGGGCCACAGGAAGCCATTTACCAACTGTCATGCTTTAGTTATTTTTTTTTTGTAGGTTCTCCTGTGATATTAAATATTCTGTGTCCAATTTATTTACTTCCCTGTTTTTTTTTTGTGTGTGTATGTGTTTTTTTTTCTTTCAGAGAATTCCTTTGTACTTTTCTTGCAGAGAAATTGTTGTTTTTGATTGATTTTTTATGTCATAAATTTTCCTTTTTATTCTCTGTTTACTCTTACAAAAAAAATATGACTATTATTCTAGTAGTCACATTTTTTTTCTCTGAAGGGGGGAGGAGTGTTACAACCCTGGGTTCCTCAGTGGAAACCAGAGGTCAAAATTGAGCTAAATAAACTACCTTATAGTATTGGGAATGTATGGCGAGCTGCATTTGTTTCAAATCAAATCAAGTTTGTAGCTTCCCTGCCAGACGTAAGACTATTCTTGTTTTTCAAAGAGCATTTAAAGACTGAGCTTGGGGCTGATTATTAAATAATAAAATAGGCACCAACTATGTTTACTAATACTTTCTAATCATTTGTAAAGTAACCTGAGTAAACTTGGGATAGGAATGCTGTACGATTAGTTGAGTAGTCTGCTGGCAGCGAGTGAACTGAGGGAGGAGAGTGGAGACGATCTCTCTTCTCTGTTGGCGTTCGAGGGGTAAACATCGGGACTCTGTGGCTGCACCTCTCTCCCCTTCTACCTTTCCTCTTACTTATTTCCCTTACCTTAAGTTAAGTTATACCCTGTGTTTGTAAGTGTGCCTACTCTGGTAGTGAAAGATTGGTGAGACCTGGGGGTTAGTATTTGCCAGTGTTTTGGGTACCCTAAGTGTAGTGTTGTGTGTCTATTAGGGTACCACGTGGTCTCACTACCCTAAGCTGCATCAAGCTTCAGTTCTTAACCAGTAGTACTTTACCCTAGCTTGTTTGCAGTGTAAACCTTGTATCCTGCTTGAGTTTTGTTGGGTTCCCAGCCATATTGGTGTGTCTTTAAATGAGCGTGCGGATGCTGCCGCCAAGGAAGCTGTCCGCTCTTGTCCCATCTCTCGTAAAGGCATTCCGTATTCCGACTTTTACCCGGTTATCCATTCCTCAGTCCTTACCCGTTGGCAGGCTTCTTGGTTGCCTGTTACTGGTAACAAGCTACGTACTCTTAAATGTTGTGTTTCCTCGTGGCCGTCCTCCTTCCACCGTAACCGGCGGTGGGAAACAGCTCTGGCGAGGTTGCGTATTGGCCATACTCGCTTAACCCATGGTCACTTGATGGAGCGCCGCCCTGCTCCTTATTGTCCTAGTTGCATTGTCCCTCTACGGTCGTGCATGTCCTTCTTGAATGTCCTGACTTCCAGGACGAGCGTATGTCTTGCTTTCCGACCGCCCCTCGCGGTCACCTGTCCCTCGATAGAATTCTTGGTGACTCGGATACTTTTGATATCGTTCGCCTTATGCGTTTTTGTTCTCGTATTGGCATCCTTGGTGATATTTAGCGCCCTCTGATTATTTTGCGTATTTGATGGTGCTACATAGCCTTCCCGGTTTGGTGCCTTCTTTTGATAATTACTTACTTACTTGTATCCTGCTTATGTGGACCAAGGCTTTTAACGTAAGATAGTGTGGTAAAGTAATTATTATTGTTATTGGTGTGAATGTATATGAGGGGTTGTTAAGGGGTTAATAAATAAGTAAGTTAGTTAAAGGAGTATCCATTTTTCCTGTGTAGGAGATCTATGATCAACCTCTAGGCTGACTATTGCTGTAATAAGCCACTACAAGTTTATGTTTATATATTTAATGGGGGCCAGGCCGTTTAGATCTCCCATATTCGATAACTCTCAATGCTAACTACTGCCCCTACATCCATGTTATACTAGATCCCCCATAGTACAGACTCCAATATATAACAGTCCTATTTGCCTTATTACGAACATTCATGCATTGATACTTTTGTTTTAAATTTTTACTTATCATAACTCCCAGATCCCTTTCGCAATTCGACTTCGCAATCTCAACACCATCTAGCTCGTATCTTGTAACTCTATCATCATTACCTAGCCTCAAAACTTTACATTTAACAGCATTAAACTGCATCTGCCAATCCTTTGACCATTTCAAAACCCTATTTAGATCAACTTGAAGTGATAGTGAGTCTTCTTCCGTGTTAATTTCCCTGCCGATTTTTGTATCATCAGCAAATTAGCCAATGTTGGTACTCAAACCTGAATCTAAATCATTGATGTATATTATAAACAACAGAGGGCCCAGGACAGAGCCCTGAGGTACTCCACTTACAACATTTTCCCACCCTGACTTAACCCCCATTTATACTAACTCTCTGTTTCCTTTGGAATAGCCATGCCCTAATCCAACTTAATATAGCACCTCCAATACCATGAGCCTCTATTTTTTTAATTAGTCTTTCATGTGGCACCGTATCAAAAGCTTTGCTAAAGTCAAGGTACACAACATCACAATCCTTACCACTATCAACTGCCTCAACTATGCTGGAGTAAAAAGATAGCAAATTTGTTAAACATGAACGGCCATTTATAAAACCATGTTGCAACTCATTTATTAATTTGTGTTTTTCCAGATAAAGACGAATTTTATTTGAAATTATCGATTCAAGTAACTTTCCCACAATAGACGTTAGGCTAATTGGTCGATAGTTTTACGCAAGTGATTTATCTCCTTTCTTAAAAATTGGTATCACATTAGCAACTTTCCGTAACTCTGGCACTCTGCCTAACTCTATTGATTTATTAAATATGGTAGACAGTGGGTCGCAAAGCTCCTCTTTGCATTCTTTAAGCACCCTGGCAAACACTTCATCCGGCCCTGGGGATTTGTCTGGTTTGAGTTTAACTATTTTTTAATTACATCCTCCCTGGTAACTGCTAAACTAGTCAACCTGTCCTCGTCCCCACCCACATATACTTGTTCGGCTGAAGGCATATTGTTAAGTTCCTCTTTAGTAAATACAGATATAAAATATTTCTTAAAAATACTACTCATCTCTTCATCATTATCTGTTATTTGACCTGTCTCAGTTTTTAATGGACCTATCCTCTCCCTAATCTTTGTCCGGTATAACTGGAAAAACCCTTTAGGATTTGTCTTTGCTTGCTCTGCTATGCGAACTTCATAGTTTCTTTTTGCTTTCCTTATCTCTTTGTTAGTATTTCTAACCAGATGTACGAATTCCTGTTCTAAACTGACTTCCCCATTCATAATCCTTTTGTACCACGCTCTCTTTTTACCAATAAGGTTCTTCAGATCCTTTGTTATCCACTTTGGATCATTAGTATTCGATCTATTCAATTTATATGGTATACTACATTCCTGGGTTTCGCTTAGAATATTTTTAAATAGGTTATATTTTGAGTCCACATCGAAAACCACTTTTACGTCACCTATTGTTGGGTTCACGTCTAGCTCTAAGACCGGCCCACACCCCATACCCAAGACTTTCCAATCTATTTGACCCAATAAATTTCTTAGGTTATTGAAATTAGCTTTTCGAAAATCAGGTACTTTAACAGAATTTTCTCCAGGTCTATTCCATTCTATGCTAAATCTGATTTCTTTATGATCACTGTTCCCTAGCTCATTCCTTATTTCGTTGTCCTTAATTTGTGTTTCCCTGTTAGTTAACGCTAAATCTAAAATATTATTTTCCCGCGTTTGTTCCTTAACGTGTTGCGTAAGAAAGCAATCGTCAATTAATTCTAGAAAATCTTCTGCTTCATTATTCCCTGTTTTGTTCAACCAGTTTATTCCACTAAAATTAAAGTCACCCATGACATAAATACTGTTAGATCTAGATGCTCTAGATATTTCATCCCATAGATGCTTTGCTTCCATTCTGTCTAAATTTGGTGGCCTATATATAACTCCTATTATAATATTATTTGCTTTTTCGTTTAATTCTATCCAAATAGTTTCTGTGTGTGACTCAGACTTGATTCCCTCTTTGAGACTACATTTCAAATTGTCCCTAACGTATATGGCTACTCCCCCTCCTCGTCTAATATATCTATCAGTGTGAAATAGTTTAAATTCATTTATTTGATATTCAGCTAATAGTTCTCTATTTTCTACATTCATCAACTCGGTAAGCGCGATAATATCTATTTTTTCTGTGCAGACAAGAGCATTTAATTCGTTTATTTTATTTCTTAGACTTCTATTGTTAGTGTAATATACCCTAAGTGAATTGTTATTTTGAGGCCCTTCAATTTCCCTGATCATTTTGCCAATTCCTTTCTCCCCCAAACACATACTTTTATTATCTCCTTCCTCCAAATCAATTCCCATACCACTATCTACTAACAGTTTAAACCCAAACAAACACCTCTAACCACTGGTTCCAATGAGTTCGCAACAGCAACAACCCCTGCCCTCGATAGATGCACCCCATCCCGAGCATACATTTCATTTCTTCCATAGAAGTGTTCCCAGTTGTCTACGAAATATATTGCATTAGATTTGCAATATCTTTCCAGCCTGCAATTGACACCAAGTGCCCTCGACATCCATTCATTTCCCACTCCTTTTCTTGGAAGAATGCCACATATGATCGGGATTCCTCCCTTGCTCCTAACTAATTCTATTGCTGTCTTGAATCTCTGTATTAGTTCCTCAGTCCTAACTCGCCCAACATCATTACCACCTGCACTAATACAAATAATGGGTTTGTTCCCATTTCCCGTCATAATATCTTTCATGTTTCCAACAATATCACCAATACCAGCTCCTGGATAGCAAACCCTTAACCTGTTTCCTTTATCTCTGGCACAAAAGGTTTTGTCTAAATACCTCACCTGGGAATCTCCCACAACCAAAATTCGCTTCGTTCCTCCCTTTTCCTTTAGGGCACTTTGAGGGACCTGCGCTTCAATGTTCCTCGTTGCTATGCCTCCTCGTTGAACTACAGGTTCACCACAGAACTCGTCCTCTAACACATCATATGCGTTAGAAGTCCTTAGGCTATTAGGTGTCGGTTTTGCCAAGGTCTTCTTAAGACTCCTGTCCTTTACAACTTGCCAAGACGAGGTCTTTTTAACACTGGTCTCCTCCTTTGTTTCTTCCTGATGTTGTTTCAGCTGTCGTACCTCCTCCCGTAGCGAATCCAGCTCTGTCCTCAGAGCTCCAACTAAATTCACCAGTTCCTTCACTAATCCTTCCATTATTGCTGTAATTATATTACTACAATCGGAGCTCCAGCTAACACAACCTCTCACTGTCACAGTTACCTTTGTTCTTATATTCTTATGTTCTCATACTAACTCTCTGTTTCCTTTGGAATAGCCATGCCCTAATCCAACTTAATATATCACCTCCAATACAATGAGCCTCTATTTTTTTAATCAGTCTTTCATGTGGCACTGTATCAAAAGCTTTGCAAAAGTCAAGGTACACATCACAATCCTTACCACTATCAACTGCCTCAACTATGCTGGTATAAAAAAATAGCAAATTTGTTAAACATGAACGGCCATTTGTAAAACCATGTTGCGACTCATTTATTAATTTGTGTTTTTCAAGATGAAGACGAATTTTATTTGCAATTATCGATTCAAGTAACTTTCCCACAATAGACGTTAGGCAAATTGGTCGATAGTTTGACGCAAGTGATCTATCTCCATTCTTAAAATTTTTTATCACATTAGCATTAGCACTCTACCTAACTCTATTGATTTATTAAATATGGTAGACAGTGGCTCGGAAAGCTCCTCTTTGCATTCTTTAAGCACCCTGGCAAACACTTCATCCGGCCCTGGGGATTTGTTTGGTTTGAGTTTAACTATTTGTTTAATTACATCCTCCCTGGACAGGTTATCAAAAGAATTAAGTCCTATTGATGCTACGTTAATCGCAACTACCTCGCAAGAGAGGCAGACCTTAAACAGCAAGAGCTGCCAGTGGCAGATATTTAATCTTAAAGCCTAAGATCATAGGACCGCGGGAGCAAACCGCCAGGCGAAACCACTCGGGTAACACCTGTCACTTAGGTCGCTGGCTCCTCCTAGTTTGACAACTAATAAAGGGTAGCCGACGGATTCTCACCTCTTATTTATAGAAGTGTGGTGCTGTGCAATGGACTCGAGCTTTAGATACAGACTTAATATGAACATAAGCAGGCAAAGCGTTGCAGAACATGAAATGTGGGGCAGTAATATTGGAAGGTTTGACGTAAACGACCGCTTCTATAACAAAACAATTTATTCACAAAACAAGAACTAAAACTACTACACAGTGAATTTACGTTACTTTACTGTCACTCCAGTGGCACATTAAAGGACAGCTAATCAACAGCCTGATGGACCCACGGTCTCCTTATCCCGTCGTCGCTGACTGAACAATGACACTAACTGAACAAAGTGGTGCCCACTGGTGACGCAAGCTTGCAATCAATATTGTCACGGCTCACGGTGACCAATACTATAATCACAAAGACTTGACTGGCGCTCGCTGCCCACAACGAGGTACCAAGTAACAAGGCGGTTAATCCAAGAATGATAACCCCTTATAAAAAATCTTACGTTAACACTTGTCTCTCAGGACAATCAAAACAAAAGTTACTCTAATTGAATTTAAACAATTACGTTAACACACACGTGTCTCAACGACACTTAAATGGCATCAATAACTCGTAAATCAATTAATTACATCAACTTGAAAGTCAAGCATTCGGTGAGTAATTCCCAATTAATTACTGAATACAACAGCCTATTAATTCAGACGAGTATTGATAAAGCCTACTGTCTCACAACTGACAGTTCTCTTCCGGTCTTACGACAAGATTACCTTAACGAGGGTAGACTACTGTACCACACACAATGTTCCAATACTCCGTGTAAACAACAACATCAACACCTGGTGAATTCACTAAGTGGCGATTACTAATTCTCCTTAATTAGCTACGAGTGCTTAATCACTCTGTCCGCAGACAGAGCTGATCAGTCCAACGAATTACGGAAGCTTAATTACAGCGCAATTGACTCCGATCATAACAGACCGTCAACCCCTTACGTTAATCACTCAATTAACGACAGCTCGTTAAATCGTTAACACTACGTTAGTCTTCACTTGACAATTCCTCCACTGTGTGAACTTCACTGTGACTGTTGCCTTTACACGTCCCTACGTTAATCACAACAATGTTCAACGAACAAGTGACCTCGTTAAGTAAATCGTGACCCCCGGTGACGTTAACTGACTCTAATTCTCACGGAATCCTTCACAGTACACAACGCCTTCCACCAAGGTCAAACTTGTCTACGGTTTACACACACAGTACAACACAGTACATCCTTGCCACTCACGGCAAAGCTTGTAAATGACTTCCCCCAGTAAATTATCCACCAATAATTCACACTTTACCACAACACAACAGTAAAATATATAACCAAGGGAAATCTCCCTGTTACCACTTTTCACTGCTGAAAAAAGGGAATCAAATTACAGCGAATACATACACGACACATAGAAAAATTATAGAAGTAAATAACTCACTTTACTCTACCTCTGAATGTGTCACTAGGTGTCTTCACACACGTCAAAATCACAGTTGGGCCCAATCCTCAACTTGATGACAACAACAGGGTAGACTCATACGTCTCCAATTCCCATTCACCTCCCCAGGTGGTCCCAGGGACAGAGGACAGACGGAACACTGGGGGCGAACCCAGCTTCAGAGTTTTATTACCCAAACGGAAACAGTGTACTTACATCAATGATGTGGGGCTCCTCTTTCACTCACACATACACGTCAACCACACTCCCACTGCTGCTGCTGGATGATGACGTAGGCGTCCTCACTTCCTACACGTGGTCAGGTGGAGCACAGGGTCCTAGACCACGGGATTAGCTCTACACACACACAGAGACCAGGATGGCGCAGACACACCGGCTAAGGCAAGCCAGGGTGCGCGCAACAGCAGGAATGCGGTACCACGCCCCTTCCACTTGACACGGTACCCCAGGATACGACGGTACACGGTGTTACACGGTACACGAGACCCGAGAAGGAGTCCTTCACTGTTCCTCAGAATTATAACATTTAAGGTTTCTCTCATAACACTGAAACCTTTTCTGGCACGTCTCACAGCAGTATCTTCAAGCACAGATACGATCGACGGCGGATGTCACTTTTGTAGCCCGATAATTAATGCCTCACTCAGTCCAGTTCCTCTAAGATGGCGTCCCACAATTACGCGGCTAGATGACAAGTTCACACGGCTCGATACAAGCCCCTTTCCGATTACCGGATTCTTACGCACGGCACACGGAAAGATAGCAAGATGTAGGCGTGACTTTAGTAACGTTGCAGGCTGTATTTCCCGATGCTTGGCCTAGCACGGGAAATGTCCTGTCCTCAGGCAGCAACGTCCTAGGTAAGAATGTCTTTCCCGCCAATATCATGCCTGGGGTACTATGCGGTACCCCTCAGCGTCTTGGCCAATCACAGTTCAGCATTTCTGAGGCCCAGGCCCTGAGCCACTCCCGCACCTGCCCCATGACGCTACCCCCTCTCACACGAGGTGGACACGTGATAGGGGGGGTGGTCTACGGCCGTTAACCCCCCATACCTCCCTCTCTACACTTGACTTGTACAAAAATTTCCCTGAAATCAACTCCCTCCTGTAATTTCCTTCACAGACCTGATACAGCGATCAGAATGACATCAATGGCTAGCAAATGTCATGGGCTGTCCAACGACACCCAACACGACTGTGGAAAAGTTATATTCAGAAAGTTGAATCACCGTGCACATCACCGGTGCACTATGCAATTTCGTACTTAATTCAGTGCACGAGAGAGCAGGGAAAATATGTCTCCTGACACCTGGTAACTGCTAAACTAGTCAACCTGTCCTCGTCCCCACCCACATATACTTGTTCGGCTGAAGGCATATTGTTAAGTTCCTCTTTAGTAAATACAGATATAAAATATTTATTAAAAATACTACTCATCTCTTCATCATTATCTGTTATTTGACCTGTCTCAGTTTTTAATGGACCTATCCTTTCCCTAATCTTTGTCCGGTATAACTGGAAAAACCCTTTAGGATTTGTCTGCTTGCTCTGCTATGCGAACTTCATAGTTTCTTTTTTATTTCCTTATCTCTTTTTTAGTATTTCTAACCAGTTGTACGAGTTCCTGTTCTAAACTGACTTCCCCATTCTTAATCCTTTTGTACCACGCTCTCTTTTTACCTATAAGGTTCTTCAGATCCTTTGTTATCCATCTTCAGATCCTTCGTTATCCATAACAAAGGATATCCATTATCCATAATCGTTTGTTTTAATTATCCATAACTTGAAACAATCGAGGGACCCCACCTCTACTACGTTCTGTGGTAATTGGTTCCACAAATCAACAACCCTGTTACCAACTGCTACTTCTCATGCTGATCCAGCTACTGTTGTTTCTACTATTACACTCTCTGCTGCTGCTTGCTGCACTGCAGTGAACCTCAACTCCTCATAATTACCTTAGCTTGCTGCACTACACTGGACCTCAACTCTTCATAATTACCTTAGCTTGCTGCACTACACTGGACCTCCTCTTAATTACCTTCGCTTGCTACACTCTACTGGACCACAACTCCTCCTAATTACCTTAGCTTGCTGCACTACACTGGACCTCAACTCCTCATAATTAACTTAGCTTACTGCACTACATTGGACCTCAACTCCTCATAATTAACTTAGCTTGCTACACTACACTGAAGCTCAACTCATAACTACTTTAGCTTGCTACACTACACTGGACCTCAACTCCTCATAATAACCTTAACTTGCTGCACGACACTGGACCTTTATTCCTCATAATTACTTTAGGTTGCTGCACGGTAAAAACATGAGGAGGGGGTTGTGGTGTTTGTGTGTTACTGAGGAAGTCTGGTTGTAGGGTTGATATAAAGCCATTGCTTGGTTACTGACTTTAATACTTAAGAGTTACATGACTAGTAGCTACCAAGCTTGGCGGGCGTCCTGTGTGTTCTGTTTACCTTCTCTCTGGTGTCTGCTCCCCCACACATAGAAAACGGATGGTACCATTTTTTGTGAACATGACAGGGATGAACCTGCACACTTGGTACTGCCAAGCTAGACCACCACACCATAAGGAGGGTGTGAACCTACACACTTGGTACTGCCAAGCTAGACCACCACACCATGAGGAGGATGTGAACCTGCACACTTGGTACTGCCAAGCTAGACCACCACACCATGAGGAGGGTGTGAACCTGCACACTTGGTACTGCCAAGCTGGTGTTCTAGACCACCAACAATGTACCTCCAGCTAGAGGAGCAGCAGCAGGTCAGGATGTACTCGTCCTGCCTTTTGACACTGGCCTATGCCTGAGGGTTAGTCTTCAGTGCGCCAAATAGGTCAGCTGCAGCGGTACCAAGTCAACGCCCCTCCTACCAACTGTGGTAGGCCGTGGATGTGTGGATTGGCCAGAAATCAAAGCAGTAATTACTTATGTGGCGAGATTCACGATCACTGAAGGAAGCAGTTTTTTATTTTTTAATTATTATTTTCTACCACAGACGTGGCCACACATTTACAAAGCTAATCAGCAGATATACATTTTCTTCTGTCCTCCATGGACAGGGTGAGAGATTTGTTAAACATATACTTCAGGGATTTATTGAACAATCAATCACAGAAGGTGATTTGGTGCTTTTAAAATGCTAGGCTAACCTACATACGTAAATACACAGATTTACGTATGCCCTACATAAAGTGTTCGATGTGTCTTTTACAGAGTGTCATTCAACACTTTCCTTCTCCCGGCAAAAGAGAAAAATGTTAGGGCAAAGTGCTCTCGGCGTTTGGGGCTATCGAGCGGCAACACTGAAAAGTGTATACTCTTTTCACTGTCCTGACCTTAATTTTTGATGTATATATTTCATTTTTGTACCAATGTGTTCGCAATATAATGTTCTAGAAGAACATATATATAAAATGTCACCAGAGCATGTGTTAGACCGGCACCAAATAAAGAACTACGTCGACCACTAGCCGTGAGCTCTAAACAGGGAGGAAATGTTTCTATTCTTTTCAGGGTTGTCAACTCCACACTTGTCCTACAGCATTAAATCTCTGAGATTTTGGTATGTCTGAGATCGCAATAAAATTCTCTACACGGACATATACATATAAACGTAGAATCATGATCGCGGCCCACCCGCAAGAGTGTGGGAAGTGGGCGAAGTGTTACCTGTTACCACACATCAGCGAAACCAGTATTGAAAAGTGTATATTCTTTTCACTGTCCTGACCTTAATTTTCTATGTACGTATTTCATTTTTGTACCAATATGTTCGCAATAGAATGTTCTACAAGAACATATGTATAAAATGTCGTACAAAGATGCGTTAAACCGGCACCAAATAAAGAAACTTCGTCGATTACACTTGTCGTGTCAACAATACAATAGTTTTACCACGAAGATACAAGACAATTCCGTCCTTCCAAATAGGCTATGTGGCTATTAGAGAAAACGTAAATTTCATGGCAAACATCTTCATACTATCCCAACTCGATCGGATAAGTATTGAATATTATAGAACTACGTCTTCGTAAGACATAAAAATATGTCGAGCCCTCACATTCAAGAGAAAAATAGTTGTCCCGTTTTTGTGTCCGAATGGGAGGAAAGTGTTGTGCATTTACAAAGGTGAAATGTAATTGTGATCAGCTTTCACAATAAAGAAAGAAATAGAATTTCACATATACTTTATACATATACATACACACACACATATACGTACATATATATATATATATATATAATATATATATATATATATATATATATATACACACACATGTAATTTTTGTCTCTTTTTACTCTGACAGGGTGAGATAGCTTATAGAGAAACTAGTGTGCTATTAATTACTTAATCACTGAAAATAAAAAAATAATTTATTTATTTTATTTATTTATTTATATATATATACAAGAAGGTACATTGGGTTTGTGAGAATACATTGAATAGTACAGTATTTACAATCTTGTAAAGCCACTAGTACGTGCAGCGTTTCGGGCAGGTCCTTAATCTAAAAATAATAATAATCTAATCTAGTCCTTAATCTAATCCTTAATCTAGTCTTAATCTAATATTAATTATCTTAATCTTAATCCTAATCTAATCTTAATCTAATAATCTAGTCCTTAATCTAATAAAATAATAATAAAATGTTTATTCAGTAAGGTACATATATACAAGAGATTTTACATAAATTGATAGATTTATAGATAGAGCTAGTACATACAATGCCTAAAGCCACTATTACGCAAAGCGTTTCGGGCAGGAAAACTTTAATGACTAATACTGTACTTAATATTAATTGAGTATAAAGAATAAAATGTGTTGAGAACAAATAAAAATAAAGATAAAAAGGGGGAAACATTGCTGAAAAAGCAGCACAAATACAATTAGGTCGACAAACAGCGTTGTTTAAGAAAACAGACATGGGTTGACAATAGAGGGGTAAGGTAGGTTACAGGGAATTTATTAGGTAGTACGTGCTTCGTTTTTATCTTAAACTGGTTCAGAGAGGTACAGTCTTTAACAGGGTGGGGAAGGTCATTCCACATTCTGGGTCCCTTCATTTGTAGAGCATTTCTAGTTTGATTAAGTCGTACTCTTGGAATATCAAAACTGAATTTATTTCTGGTGTGGTGTTCATGGGCTCTGTTACAACCTTCAATGAAGCTTTTGAGGTCAGGATTGGCATTACAGTTCAGCGTTTTATAAATGTATAATACACATGAGAGAATGTGCAGTGATTTAATATCTAACATATTCAGATATTTGAGTAGGGGTACCGAGTGATGTCTGGGGCCAGAGTTGGATATTGTCCTAATGGCAGCTTTGTGTTGAGTAATTAGAGGACGTAAATGATTTTGGGTAGTAGAACCCCAAGCACAAATACCATAGTTGAGATATGGATAGATGAGAGAGTAATAGAGCGTCACCAGGGCATGGCGGGGTACATAATATCTGATCTTAGAAAGAATGCCAACAGTTTTTGAAACTTTTTTTGATATATTTAGAATGTGTCCCTGGAAATTCAGCTTATGGTCAATGAGAACGCCAAGGAATTTGCCATCTAATTTGTGACAAATTTGGGTATTGTTAATTCTGAGATTTATTTGATTAGAGGATTTATTGCCAAACAGAATATAGAAAGTTTTGTCAATGTTAAGGGTGAGTTTGTTGGCAGTTAGCCAAAGATGGACTTTCTTTAGCTCAGTATTTACTGTGGCATTTAGAGCAAGGGGGTCAGGACTGGAGTAAATGAAGGTTGTGTCGTCAGCAAATAGAATTGGTTTGAGGTGTTGGGAGGCATTTGGAAGGTCATTAATGTAGATGAGAAAGAGGAGAGGGCCAAGTATGCTGCCCTGAGGAACACTAATGTTGATGGGTAGGGTGGGAAATATTGAATTATTCACAGAAACATACTGGAGCCTGTCAGTATGGTAAGATTTGAGGTATTGCAGGGAGTGTCCTCTGACTCCATAATGATGTAATTTAAGAAGAAGGTTTTGGTGGTTGACAGTGTCAAAAGCCTTACGCAGGTCCACAAATAACCCAACAGGGAACTCATTTTTATCAAGAGCTGCATGAATCAAGTTAATCATACTAATAAGTGCATCGTTAGTGCTTTTTTGGGTCTGAAGTCATATTGACAAGAGCTAAGTATATTGTGTTTTGCTAGATAAGAGTAAAGCTGCTTGTAGATTAGTTTTTCAAATATTTTTGACAAGTTAGGCAGGATTGATATAGGTCTGTAGTTGTTAACATCTGTGAAATCACCACATTTGTGGACAGGGGTTACTCTTGCTATTGAAGGTGAAGGTTCTGAAGGTGATTAAGGTGCTTTTACAAGCTCAGTTTATATAGTTACATCACATACCATTATTGTATTAGTGATACATTACATGGTCAATCTAGGGTACAAGTCCAATATATCATCAAGAGTTCCAGTACTCATATAGTAGTTACAGAGTTCAGCATACCTCAGCCCAGGAGGGCGAAAGTCAGTCAATATGGGACATTCTACAATATAATGTTCAAGTGAGTGCATGTTTTCTCTTTCACAAAGTTGACACATTGTGTACTCGACATATATGGGTTTTGAGAAAGCTGCCAGATACGACTATATCCCAGACGTATTCTGGCCACTATAACATCACATTGACCAACTCTTCTCTCTCACTCTCTCACTCACTCACTCTCTCTCTCCCCTCCCTCCCTCCCTCCCTCCCTCCCCTCCCTCCCTCCCCTCCACACCCCTCCCTCCCTCCCTCCCCTCCCCTCCCTCCCTCCCTTCCTCCCTCCAGTGTAGTGCAGCAAGCTAAGTTAATTATGAGGAGTTGAGGTCCAGTGCAGTGCAGCAAGCTAAGTATTTATGAGAGTTGAGGTCCAGTGCAGTGCAGCAAGCTAAGGTATTTATGAGAGTTGAGGTCCAGTGCAGTGCAGCAAGCTAAGGTAATTATGATGATTTTGATAATTATGAATTATGAATTTCAACAAATTCAACTTCATTAATAAACAGATAAACTGGGAGCAAATAAACCAGGACTTCACAGAAATATACTGGGAAGAACAGCTAGAAAATGCAAACCTGAACCAGTGCCCTGAAAAAAATAAGCTCAGTAGCACTAGAAATATGTTCAAACCGCATACCCCTAAGGAAAAAGAGAAAGAGATGCAGATTGGAATAGGCGAAGAAAACTAATCGCGGAACAACTTGAGAGTCGCACCCTATCTCAAGAACGGCGAAGAAGGTCAAGTAGAGAAATAGAAACAATTGAACTCAAGCTACAAGAATCATACAAAACCCAGAAGAGGCAAAGAGAGCAAAAGGCTATCAGTGAAATAGAGAGAAATCCGAAATATTTTTTCTCCTATGCAAAATCAAGATAAAAAACCACATCTAGTATCAGGCCCCTGCGAAAGGGAGATGGAACTTTCACCGATGACAACAAGGAAACAAGCGAGCTACTGAGGAAGCAGTACGACTCTGTTTTCAGCGAGCCACTAAGCGCACTAAAGATTGATAACCCAAATGAATTTTTCATGGATATGATACCAACATAAAATCTTCTATCAGACGTCACCCTATCCCCACTGGATTTTGAAGCCATAAACAGTATGCCTATGCACTCTGCACCAGGCCCGGATTCTTGGAACTCTATATTCATCAAGAATTGTAAAAATCCACTATGCAGGCCCTTCACATTCTGTGGAGACAAAGCCTAGATACTGGCGTTATCCCTGACATACTAAAAACAGCAGAGATAGCACCACTTCATAAAGGAGGAAATAAGGCAGAGGCAAAAAATTACAGACCGATAGCACTAACATCGCACATCATAAAAAATTTTGAGAGAGTGCTAAGAAGTAAGATCACAAAATACATGGAATCACAGCATCTCCATAACCCCGGACAACATGGTTTCAGAACAGGGCGCTCTTGCCTGTCGCAGTTGCTGGACCACTATGATATGGCATTAGATGCTATGGAAGACAAACAAAACGCTGATGTAATTTACACAGATTTTGCAAAAACTTTTGATAAATGTGACCATGGTGTTATTGCACATAAAATGCGTTCAAAAGGAATTACCGGAAAAATAGGTAGATAGATCTACAATTTCCTGACTAACAGAACCCAATGTGTAATAGTCAACAAAATAAAATCCAGCCCATCAACCGTTAAGAGCTCAGTCCCGCAGGGTACTGTGTGTTGGAAATTTCCAACATAATACAACACTGTTGTATTATTATTAATTATTACTAAACCTACTAATCATTGTAGTAATTAAAATTAACCAAACGTAGAGTTCACATGTACTAATAATTACTCTGTACAATAAGGCTAGAATTCTTACGTCACCAGACGCCAGTATTGCGTCAGATTCCATTATAATAAACACAACTATATCCAGTGTGTCTGAGAATTGAGTTTGATTCTCTATAAAACAACGGTGTTCTGTGTGGTAATTATTTACAGATAAACTGATCCCCAACTAATGCCAAATAGAGCGTTTATAGTTATAACTGTTATCTGGTAATAAATTTAACGTCACGCGTGAATGCCCTGGAGAGACTTTAATTCCTCTCCATTGCTTGTTTACCATCGTAAAACGGGCAAATAATAATATTTAACTCCTCTGAATAATAAACCCATCCTTATCCGAGCATTTCAACCACAACTGCGATAGATGATATTATTCGTAGTTATAATTTGTGTAGCAAATGCGGGACGCGGAGCGGGGCAGGGGAGACGCCAGTACACGAGGCGATGCCAGTGAGAAGAGACGCCATTACCCAAGCCACCGGGGTAGACGCCACCAAGAGTGCGAGACGAAAGTCGCCACTGTGAGTGTGTGAAGAACCTTTGCAGACAACAACTTAGCTGGTGTCAGTGTCACTTTATACGTCGTGTTGAATTGTCAAGAGGTTTAATTTGACATTCAGCCAGGAACCTGTTAATTTGTTACGTGTAGCACAACGTGACCGGCCAGAGAAGCGCGTCAACATCTAGGCAAGGCTCGACACCACGTGTTCGTTACTACGACGCCTGAACCTAGGACGCGAACTTCGGCAAGCCTTAACTTACACAGTGCCCTATTAGCTAAGTACCTTTATTCCCATTTGCTGCATCATTTTGGAGGGGGTTATAGCTGGGTAGCTTGTCGTCACGCAGAGCGACTATAAAAAACCACAGGTTATTATCAGTCTCCATTCTCTAATTTAATTTTCTTGAACATAGATGTCTAGCAGCTTAATATGTTGCTACTGAATATAATTTGATTTGCAGCGTGTGTGAAGAATTCCACGAGCTGTCATTTCCCGTGTTAATCATCTTCCAGTGTTCCATGATGAGTTCCGGAGATTCCGAGGTTGAGTCATAACCGATGTCTTGGAAAACGTCTTCAAGCTAAGACCCTTTCCGTATTCCTTAAATTACATTATCTGTAGTATTATTCATGCAGAGCACTGTTTTCTGGATTAACATGTGTTTTTTATAATTATTAATTTCTCATGTTCATAATCTATGTTCTTATTGGTGACAAATACAATGATTCTATAATTGGTCATAGGATTAGATTATTACATAATGAACTGGTGCACGAACCACACTAGTTCCTGGACATATATGAAGTTCCAGTAATAACCCCCCAATGTAGGTGTTTGAGGCTTTGATTCAGTTAATTATACAGCCCATTAATTATATAAGTGATCATATTCTCTATTATTTTATCCATAGTTACTGGTTCATCTAGGAATTTTCTAATGATCATATTTTCTTAGTTTCCCTCTTTACTATAAAAGCGGGTGGTCCTTCGTAATAGAATTTCATTACATTAATATTTAAATAAATAGAGTCAAGCCCCAAATGTCCCACACTGTGCTTGCTCCAGTACTTTTTCTTATCCTCATATCGGACATAGACAAGAACACAACCTATAGCACTGCATCATCCTTTCCAGATGACACTAAGATCTTCATGAGAGTAGGCAACATAGAGGACACGGCAAACCTCCAGTCAGATGTAGATCAGGTCTTTCTATGGGCTACAGAAAATAATATGGTGTTTAACGAAGATAAGTTTCAGCTCATGCGCTACGGAAAAAATGAAAATATAAAAACGGAAACCACGTACAAAACTCAGGCAAATCATAACATAGAACGAAAAGGCAATGTAAAGGATCTGGGTGTACTCATGTCGGAAGACCTTACCTTTAAAGAACCACAATAAAGTAGCCATCACAATGGCAAGAAAAATTACAGGTTGGATAACAAGAACTTTTCACACTAGAGATACTATACCGATGATGATACTTTTCAAAACGCTTGTGCTCTCTAGAGTGGAGTACTGCTGCACAATGACAGCCCCTTTCGAAGCTGGAGAAATTGCTGACCTGGAGAGTGTGCAGAGATCCTTTACTGCTAGAATCCACTCAGTAAAACATCTAAATTACTGGGACCGACTAAAGAGCCTAAATCTGTACTCCCTTGAGCGCAGGCGGGAGAGATACATAATAATTTACACGTGGAAAATAATTGAGGGGCTGGTCCCAAACCTGCACACAGAAATAACATCACATTAGACCAGAAGACATGGTAGGATGTGCAGAATACCCCATTGAAAAGTGAAGGTGCAACAGGTACTCTGAGAGAGAACTCTATCAACATCAGAGACCCGAGACTGTTCAACACGCTTCCACTACACATAAGGGGCATAACTGGCAGACCCCTCACAGTGTTCAAGAGAGAACTGGATAAGCACCTCCAAAGGATACCTGATCAACCAGGCTGTGACTCATACATCAGGCTGCGAGCAGCCGCGTCCAACAGCCTGGTTGATCAGTCCAGCAATCAGGAGGCCTGGTCGACGAACGGGCCGCGAGGACGCTAAGCCCCGGAAGCACCTCAAGGTATGATTTGTGGTCCATTTGTAACACGGGACGGGTATTGGCTCTCCCTTGTCCTTTACCCTGTCCGCGAATATGCTTACTGAAACTTAAACCGAATTCCAAAGAACCCCAGAGTAAACTCTATAGCCGAGTCCTACGCCACATGGTCTTAGCCGTTCGATTGACTAAGATTCTACAGCCACGTGACGTTGTACTAGGTTTTCTAGCAACCTCAAGGGATCCCTTTACGCCGCCACCACCAGACCATTAACCAGAATCGTCAATTAATCGGGGTCTGAACCGATTAATCAATCATTAAAACCTTGGGGCTTGATCCCCAAATTACTTGGAAAAGGGGGGGAAGAATCTATGTTAAGTGTGGGAATTATAGCAAACAAAGGGATAAATGAACCCTTAAATTTTGTTAGGCTTGTGGCCCAACTAAATCTCAGACTCGTGGAGACCATGTGACAAGAACAAGGTCACAAAAAATTGTAAATAATTAAATGTAGAGAACAAGCTAATTATTTATTTATGCTAAGTCTAAAACAACATCTAAATGAAATATCACTCCCTATACCTTAACACTCCCTATCAAGGCATGAAATGAACTATTTACCTATACAAAAACATATCAACTATACCTTGCTAATAAGACCAGCTGATGTTAGGCTGATCTCTTTGGAGAGAAAGGTGGATGACCTTCTCCAGTTGTTGACCAAGACCACACTGATCCTACCCCTAGCCTTCCTCACAGCTAGTCAAAGCTAGAGGGTATTCCTACGCCAGATTACTAGTTTACTAGTAGGGTTTAAATTGAACAACTAATCTCTGTTGTATTGAACAACCCAGATAGTTGAACTCTTATAAACTGATGGTAATCGTTCAGCCATCTTAGGGAAAGGCTATTTCCGATTACAATATGGCTATTTGAACTTTGAGAATTACTAAATATGGAAGACTTTGGTGACCCTTGGCCCAGGGTCGCCCAAACTGATCCGCGTCAGAGGCTAGTCCTCTGCTAGTGACGTCACTGACGGTGACTTACTCATTATTCCGACAAGTGAGAATACTCTTGATCCTTGAACAGGTATATTATTGAATACAATTTGAATGAAGACTTGAATTTCTCTAAATTACTGAATTCTGTAAAATAATTCATTATATGTTGCTTAAGATAAAGGCGCCGGCCATTTTGTAATCTTAACCGCTAATCCCAGGAGAGATGATCTTCCTCTGCTTGTCAGGTCAAGTACCATCTGACTCCAAACTTTCAAAACCCCCATGTCTATGAGAAACTATACTGAATAATTCCCTACAACAAACCTAGTTTGTTACACAGTGTAGTGCAGCAAGCTAAGGTAATTATGAGGAGCTGAGGTTCAGTGTAGAGCAGCAAGCTAAGGTAATTATGAGGAGTTGAGGTCCAGTGTAGTGCAGCAAGCAGCAGCAGAGGGTGTAATAGTAGAAACAACAGTAGCTGGATGAACATGAGAAGTAGCAGTTGGCAACAGGGTTGTTGATTTGTGGAACTAATTACCACGAATCGTAGTGGAGGTGGGGTCCCTCGATTGTTTCAAGCGTGGGTTGGACATGTATATGAGTGGGATTGGGTGGTTATAAATAGGAGCTGCCTCGTATGGGCCAATAGGCCTTCTGCAGTTACCTTTGATCCTATGTTCTCAAATAGCAGGAGGAACAGCAGTAGCCAGATCAGCATGATAAGTAGCAGTAGAAATAGCAGGAGGAATAGCAGTAGCTGGATCAGCATGAGAAGTAGCAGTAGAAATAGCAGGAGGAACAGAAGCCGGGGAAATTTTGTTTTCAAGGATGCCGTGAGTAGGAAGAAGGGGTGTAACATCATTTTCAGGACATCATTATATTAAAAAATGTAAATATTTAAATTTGTATTCAAAATAATGTGTTTACAAGAACATATGAGTAATATACAGTTGTGGGGACAGGAGTTACACAAACTCATGAAGCCATTATTACGTAAAGTGTTTCCCGCAAAACTTACAATAATTTAGAAGAAAATTTAATTAAAGGTGTGACGGGGTAAGCACTTAATACTAAAGGAGAAGTAAGCTAACAAAAATGAATAATTTTACACAAACACAAATGAATACAATAAAAAGATGATACTTAATAATGACTGGTATAGACTATTGCATTAATGAGTCAGTAGTTCCAGCAACAATACAGTACTTTATTTACATTAATAACACAATGGCAATACTAAGGTGTAATTTAAAAAGGAAACTGGACTTTTTCTCATAACATTTTTTTGGAACTTAACAGATCATAAGAGTAATATAGTAAGGTAAGATAATTATCAAAAGAAGGCACCAAACCGGGAAGGCTATGTAGCACCATCAAATGCGCAGGATAATCAGAGGGCGCTAAATATCACCAAAGATGCCAATACGAGAACAAAAACGCATAAGGCGAACGATATCAAAAGTATCCGAGTCACCAAGAATTCTATTGAGGGACAGGTGACCGCGAGGGGCGGTCGGAAAGCAAGACACACGCTCGGCCTGGAAGTCAGGACATTCAAGAAGGACATGCACAACCGTAAGAGGGACAATGCATCTAGGACAATAAGGAGCAGGGCGGCGCTCCATCAAGTGACCATGGGTTAAGCGAGTATGGCCAATACGCAACCTCGCCAGAGCTGTTTCCCACCCCCCGTTACGGTGGAAGGAGGACGGCCATGAGGAAACACAACATTTAAGAGTACGTAGCTTGTTACCAGTAACAGACAACCAAGAAGCCTGCCAACGGGTAAGGACAGAGGAATGGATAACCGGGTAAAAGTCAGAATACGGAATGCCTTTACGAGAGATGGGACAAGAGCGGACAGCTTCCTTGGCGGCAGCATCCGCACGCTCATTTAAAGACACACCAATATGGCTGGGAACCCAACAAAACTCAACCGACTTAAATTTACTGTGAACAAGAAACAGCCAATGCTGGATCTCGACAACTACTGAATGAACCGGATTAAAGGACCCGAGAGCCATGAGGGCACTACGAGAGTCAACAACAACTACAAAGGAAGACTGACAACGAGAAAGCAGGAGACGAAGAGCATAGAGAATAGCATAAAGTTCCGCTGTAAAGATGCTAGTCTCCAGAGGTAAGCGACACATATAAGTGCGATCAGGAAAAATAACAGACTAGCCAACACCGTTTTAGAACCGTAGGAGGGGTAAAAGCTTTAGTGATGCGGGTCAAGGAAGTACAAAACTGTGGAAGAGGGACTCTCCACGGGAGCACCTGTAGGCAAGATAACCGGACAGAAAGAGGGAGGTGGTGAAGAGGAACAGGAACCGCAGGAGGGGTAAAAGTTAAAGCATGACATAGGCGAGAGGATGTTGTAAGGACCGCGCAAGATAGCGAAGACAGTAGCAATCACGGCCGTCCTGGAGAAACAGGAAGCCAGTGTCAACATACAAGCTTAGGACGGGAGTCGAACAAAAGGCACCAGGACTGAGGCGCAACCCAGTATGGTGAAAAGCATCAAGACGGCGAAGAGTAGGAGAAGCGGAGGAGTAAGCAGGGCAACCATAATCGAGCTTAGACAGGACGAGAAAGGAATGTAGAGCAAGGAGAGTGCGCCTATGTGCCCCCCCAAGAAGTATGGGACAAGACCCAAAGGAGAGTAAGGGCCTTAGAGCACTCAACACGGAGGTAAGAGATATGGGAAGACCAAGACAAACGAGTGTCAAGGAATAACCCCAAAAGCTTCGCAGAATCTTTGTACTCAAGGGGATGACCATAAAGTGACAAAGAGGGACGAAGAACAACCCGTTTCTGCGTAAAAGTCATGGCATAAGTCTTAGAAGTAGGGAACTTGAAGCCATGATCGGTGGCCCAATACGACACGGCATCAATCGCAAGTTGAAGCCGGTGCAGAAGGAGAGGCGAATCATCACCCTGACAGCAAAGGGTAAGATCATCGACATAGAGAGCGGAGAAGACACCTGAAGGTAGAGAGGAAAGAAGACCATTGAGGGCAACCAGAAAAAAGTAGTGCTCAGAACACTACCCTGGGGAACACCTTCGTATTGCTGAAAAGAGGCAGAGAGAGCGGTACCAAGGCGCACCCGAAAGGAACGACGAGAGAAGAAGCTGCGAAGAAAGAGAGGGAGATGACCACGAAGGCCAAACGAATGAAGTTGAGATAGAATATGATATCGCCAAGTGGTGTCGTAAGCCTTTTCCAGGTCAAAAAGGACGGCAACAACAGAGGTCTTCGCAGCAAAAGCAGTACGAATATAGACCTCCAAGTTCACCAGGACATCTGTCGTGCTGCGGCACTTGCGGAAACCAAATTGAGAAGGGGAGAGGAGGTGATGGTGTTCCAGGAACCACATCAGACGAACGTTAACCATACGTTCAAAGAGTTTGCAGACACAACTTGTGAGGGCAATAGGGCGAAAGTCCTTAGGGGAAGTACCCAGAGACCCCGGTTTGCGAACAGGGAGGACAACGGCTTGCGAACAGGGAGGACAACGGCATCGAGCCAGTCCTCAGGGACTGACGACGACTCCCAGATCCGATTTTACAGACTCAGTAAATACTGAGACGTGCTCGGAGGGAGATGGCAAAGCATCTCATTATGAACACCATTGGAGCCCGCCGCCGTAGAACCGCAGAGGGCCAGGGCAGAACGAAGTTCAGAGAGAGAGAGAAGGGATCATTATAGGGAAGCTGAAGACGAGTGCAGAAATCTAAAGGACGAGACTCAAGGACAGGTTTACGAAGAAGGAAAGATTGGGGAAGATGAAGACCAGAGCTAACAGAAGAAAAGTGGGAACTCAGTTCGGAAGCGACCTGCAACGGGTCCATCAGAAGAGTATCATGGAGGTGAAGGACCGGTGAAACATCGGGAATGAACTTACCCGCTATCTTGCGGATACGCTTCCAGATCTGGGGCAGAGGAGTTTCGGACGTAATTGTTGTTACGGACCCGGATCCGACGTCCGAGGACGGAGCAGTGACGACCACGCCATCTGTGGGTCAGCTCCCGAAACCCCCTCCAAATGGACGACGACACCTGGCAAGGACGAGGTGTACCGGCCACAAGGGCCAGTTTCCAGTCCTGTTCAACTCACAACACCGCCGCTGCTGACCTCTTGTGAGGTGGTGCCCAGACGACAGCGCCATCTATGGAGTGGATATGTCGGGCGTTTGTGTCTGAGCCCGTAAGTGAGGTGCTTTAGTGTGTCCCTGTTATTGATGACGTGTCTGCTTACAGAGTCGACCTGGGACTGCTGTAAGGGATGTTGAGTCAGTCTACCCAAGGCAGCCGTCCCCATACCTTGTGCTTTGCTGCAGCAGCTGTGAGTCGTCTCCCGGAGGAACACTGTGGTGTTACCTTGCCTGTGAAGCGGCAGTGAAGGATTGTCGTACCCGGGACCGACTGCTGGAGACGATTAACCACTGGGGTATTGTAGACAGGAGAGTGATCTGTGGTATCACACGAGGCTCCTGACTAGGGTGCTACCCTAGTATCACTCGTGGAGTGGCCTGACCAGCGTTGCTGATCCGGAACCTGCCAGCTGTGTTGCTGGACTTGTGGTTGACGGCCTCCACGGCGGTGCCGCCAGTGGAACTGTGTTTTGGCTGGCCTGTGGCCGGGGTAGACTCAGCTTCTCAAAGGATTCGTTGTGAGGCCACGAAAGCACCGAGAGCTTGGATCCAGAGTCTTCAGGAGAAGACGATTGTGTAAATAATTCCCCTGTACAGTGTTAATACCCCTCCCCCCGTGTAATCTTTTTATATATTATTTATTGGTGATGGAAATAATTATAGTATTAAGTTCTTGACTTTATTTCCCTTCCCCTTTAAGTTACTTGCGTCACGGATCTCATCCCTTGAAAGCCACTACTGGCTTGGGGCCGGATACCCTTCCTCTAATAACATCAGAGTACGAACCCAGTTGCGACCCGAGAGGGCCGTAACAATTGTTGAGACATAAGATGTCCAACATTCACGTTTAGCCGTACGGATGGCCCTACGGGCAACCGCATTCGCTTTCCGAAAGAAAAGAAAAGAATCGGCCTTCTGCCGACGGTGGTGCCTCTTCCAGGCTGCACGCTTACAGCAGACAGCCCAAGCACAATCGCATTCCACCAGGGAACGCACTTCCGCGGTCCCCGAGAGGAAGAGCGAGGAATAGAGCGGAGGGCAGCGTTGAAGACAGTGTCATGAAAAAGGAGGAGAGCACGAGGGAGAGGCATAAGGGAGAGGTCGGAGAGAGCAGCACTGAGGGTAAATAGGTTCCAGTCCGCCTTAGCAAACTGCCACTTAGGGAAGGAGAGGGAAGGGCGAAAAGAGAAAAAGGAAACAAGGATGGGGAAATGGTCACTGCCATGGAGGTCATCAAGAACCTGCCACGTGAAATCTAAGTAAAGAGAAGAAGAGCAGAGAGAAAGATCAAGACAGGAAAGGGTGCGAGTCCGAGAGTCCAAGTGAGTGGGCTCACCAGAATTCAGAAGAGACAGGGAAGAAGAGAGGATAAACGGCTCAAGAAGGCGACCTCGGGTATTTGTCAGAACATCACCCCAAAGAGAATGACGACAATTGAAATCACCCAGCAGGAGCACAGGCTCCGGCAAGGAGTCCAGGAGGTGTTTCAAATCAGGAAGAGAAAGCAGGACACTCGGGGGGAGATAAATGGAACAAACTGTGTACTATTTCCCCACAAAGATACGAGCAGCAGAACAATGGAGAGGCGAAGGAAAAACTAAGGGGACAAAGGGAACATTAGCACGAATCAAGAGAGCAGAAGAATTAGGAGCCCCAGCAACGGATGGGGGGGAGAAAGGAATAGACACGAAAACGACCAGGACGAGCACCAAGCATCGGCTCCTGGAGACAGACACAAAGGGGCGAAAACCGCGAAATTAGAAGTTGGAGTTCAAGGAAATTGGCGTAAAAACCTCGAACGTTCCATTGAAGAATAGACATCGACGAGAAGAGAAAGGACAAGAACAGAGAACAAGGAAGAAACAAAGGCGAAAGAGCAACAGAGCACGTTAAAGAATATCAGGGTCGGGATCAGGGTCAGCAAAGTAAGGGTTAGGGGGCATGGGTAAACTGAGCAAAGACGGAGGGAAGGAAGCGGGAGAACAGCCTAGAGGTGGGCGGGCGGGGTCCGGAAGAGGAGGAGACAACGGAGAGGAGCAGTCAAGGACAGCAGCAGGAAGAGGGGAGCGCACCTCAGCAAGGGCAGCAACCAAGAGGAAAGCGGGGGCCAAAGAAACCTCCATAGCAGGAACAGGGGCGCAACCACTGAAATGGGAGGGGAAGGAGCAATAGAGCCAGTAGTAGGGGCCGAGGAAGAAAGCGAAGCCGTCTTACCCGCCGGGGAAGAGGAAGGAGAGGAGCCAGGCTTACGCTTCTGATGCAAAGAGACCGGTGTCCCAGCAACTACGTACTGGGCAACGGATTCCAGCGTCTCAACAGGAGAAGCTGAACGAGAGCACACACGACGGCCGTTAGGAGAGCGATGGACATCCGCTTGCACCGACAGGCAGCGGGGAGAGTCAATAGATGGAAGAGAAGGATCGGAGGGAGACGAGGAAGAAGACACAGGACACATGACAGACCGGGTAGAAAGAAGGGGAACCCCAGACAGAGGACCAGGAGGGGGACCCTTCGGGACAGAACTCAAAGGAACAGAGGAGGGGGCAGTGGGCGCATCAGGGACCAAGGCCCTAAAACGGTTGAGTCTGAGGAAGGTGGGAAGGACGAGGAGAGGAAGAGCGCAACACACGAGCATAAGAGACGTTAACATAAGGCGGGAGCCGGCGAACCTGGCGCCTCGCCTCGGGAAAAGATAAACGCTCCCGATGCTTCAAGTTGAGGACGGCTGCCTCAAGTTTGTAATGGATACAGGCACAGGAGAAGGTAGGATGGGCCTCACCACAGTTGAGGCAGCGAGCTTGGGGAGAAGTGCACTCTGACTTAGAGTGACCTTCATCCCCACACAAAGGACAGGGAGAGACAGTCCCAGAGCAGCGGAGGGCACCATGCCCAAACCTCCAGCACTTGTTACAAAGCCGAGGAGAAGGAATATACTCCTGGACAGAGCACTTGGCACCAGCAAGAATGAGAGGATGGATGGGTCCTACCATCAATGGTGACCTTCACAACTCGAAGGGGTTGACGGCGATGACCACGAGGGGGACGAGTAAACGAGTCTACCTGGAGGTCAGAATGGCCCTGGGCATCAAGGATATGTCGAATATCGTTGTGGCAGTCTCGCAGATCTCGAACACCGGTCGCAACATGGGACGGGAGGAGAATAGTGCCAACACTGGCATTCAACTGAACGCTCTTTGAGACCCAAACAGGGATCTCGCCAAGGCAGGATAAGGTAGCCAAGCGGGAAGCTGCAACCTGAGAAGGAGCAGCAACAACACGTGTATCGAGACGAGTGGGGTTGAAAGTAACGGAGGCATCCACGGAATCAACGAGATGCCGATGGAGGGAGAAATTGTGAAGCGGCGCAGAATCAAGAGGGAGGAGATCAAAGTACTTGGCCCACGAAGAAGGACCAAATAAGGTCTGATACGCATCAGTACAGGAAGGAAACGAGCGAGTGCGGCCGTGGCGCCGACGGCGTTGAAAACCCCCAGAGAGAGAGGGGTCAAAAGGCGCAGTAGTCACAACGAGAGACTTAGCCGCACCAGGGAACGAAGTGGTCACCACTGGGGGCGTGAGGCTCGACCCAACCACAGAGGAGGGAGGGGAGCTGGGGGAAGAATTCAGGACGGTCAAAGGAGGAGCAAGGTCGGGGCCCAATGCAGCGGGGGCTACAGAGCCCGGTCTTCCAATACAGGCCGACTTGGGGCTTGGTCGCCCACCCCACGAGCCTGAGAGGGTACAACAGAAACATTTAACGACAGAGACGTAGAGAAAGAAATTCATCCACGAATGTGCCTCCATACCCACCATGGAGCCACAATTAGAGGCAGGACACCCAACAGGAAGGTATTGCCGATCATGCCGGGGCCCCCTAGGGGTGCGTCGTGAGTATACGCCCCACAAACGCCACCTTAAGAACCGTCAGTCCATCGAGATCGGGTTCAGCGACGAAATGGGGATTGACAATAAAAGGTTCCCCTCGCTCGAGACGTTGGGTACTACAGTTCTACGGGTGCAAGAGTATGCCTCCTCAAGCACCCGATCGTCAAAATAGAAGAAGTCCAAAGGAAGAACAAAAACAAAGCAGAAGGTCGGCAGGAAAAGACAA
>NC_091155.1:52333562-52388562 GCF_040958095.1 Procambarus clarkii
AGGGTCTGAATTGCACCGACTGAGCACAGTCTTTCAACACCGTGTGGGACAGGTGTTTGAGAGCCAGAGGCATGTGTGCTACAAATGGTTGCTCACGCAGTACTAACCCAGCCAGCAGCCCTTGTCTTTCATATTCGTTATAGCAAAAGGTTCGTTCAGTGCTTGTTGGGTAGGCTGCTCCATTATGACAATCTTTCTTTGTTTCAAATGTGTTCCATTTGTTTTGTATTTGTCACTTACGTCTCAATAATGGAGCAGCCTACTCGACACACTAAACGAACCTTTATGGCATTTGTCCAATTTTCAAATTGTTTCAACAGTTCTTTTATTTTTTGTTTTTTATTTTTTTATTTAAGAAACATGGAGCAGCCGACCTGTAGACCACCGAACGAACCTTTTTGACATTTGTGCTGGTTTTTAAAATTCTTCATTTTTTTTATTATTTACGTTTTTTGTATGTAAGAAACATGGAGCAGCCTACCTGCCAACCATCGAATGAACCTTTTGCTATAAGACAAATGAAAAATAAATATTGAACACATTTGAAGAAAGGAAAATGTCATAATGGTTTATTCAGTGTATGTAAGGTAGGCTTCTCCATTTTTGAGACGTAAATGACAAATGGAACACATTTGAAACAAAGAAAGATTGTTTTAATGGAGCAGCCTACCTGCCAAACACCGAACAAACCTTTTTGACATTTGTTGTATAGCAGACATTTCATTTCTTTTTTCCTACAAAAACGTCAATGCTTTGCAACATCTCAGCAGTCAGTCACCCTTTTATATCCCAGCATCATTAGCATCTTTAAACAAGAACAACATAATTTATGTGCATCGTCGGAGGCGTCTAAGAATGTGCAAGAAGCAGCGCGACCCCACCATGTGGTTTTTGACGTTACTCAAACCAGCGTTCGTCATACAGGACGATTTGACGCCGATCGGGCCGTTCGTTACCCAAAATGTTCGTCTTTTGGGGCGATCGTTATGCGAGGTACCACTGTATATATATATATATATATATATATATATATATATATATATATATATATATATATATATATATATATATATATATATATATATTAAGCAGAGACACTGTGTCTTCCCATATTAACAGGGACTTGATGAAATTAACGTCTAAATGACCCCTCACTTGCTCTGGTGCTCTTGGGAGGTGTTGATCTTTGGGGTGTTTAAATACTCCGAAATTACCATCTCTTTTAAGGGTCTGAGCGGTGGTGCAGAGGGTTAAGGCGTACCTGTTATGCCAGTTGCTGGAAGGCTTCTGTGCTGGCTAGGGTTCGAGTCTCCTGGTGGGAAAGTGTTCTAAAGTTGTATACTTAACTCTCGTGTTTAGGAGAGTTGTGCCTTAAGCAGAGACACTGTGTCTTCCCATATTAACAGGGACTTGATGAAATTAACGTCTAAATGACCCCTCACTTGCTCTGGTGCTCTTGGGAGGTGTTGATCTTTGGGGTGTTTAAATACTCCGAAATTACCATCTCTTTTAAGGGTCTGAGCGGTGGTGCAGAGGGTTAAGGCGTACCTGTTATGCCAGTTGCTGGAAGGCTTCTGTGCTGGCTAGGGTTCGAGTCTCCTGGTGGGAAAGTGTTCTAAAGTTGTATACTTAACTCTCGTGTTTAGGAGAGTTGTGCCTTAAGCAGAGACACTGTGTCTTCCCATATTAACAGGGACTTGATGAAATTAACGTCTAAATGACCCCTCACTTGCTCTGGTGCTCTTGGGAGGTGTTGATCTTTGGGGTGTTTAAATACTCCGAAATTACCATCTCTTTTAAGGGTCTGAGCGGTGGTGCAGAGGGTTAAGGCGTACCTGTTATGCCAGTTGCTGGAAGGCTTCTGTGCTGGCTAGGGTTCGAGTCTCCTGGTGGGAAAGTGTTCTAAAGTTGTATACTTAACTCTCGTGTTTAGGAGAGTTGTGCCTTAAGCAGAGACACTGTGTCTTCCCATATTAACAGGGACTTGATGAAATTAACGTCAAAATGACCCCTCACTTGCTCTGGTGCTCTTGGGAGGTGTTGATCTTTGGGGTGTTTAAATACTCCGAAATTACCATCTCTTTTAAGGGTCTGAGCGGTGGTGCAGAGGGTTAAGGCGTACCTGTTATGCCAGTTGCTGGAAGGCTTCTGTGCTGGCTAGGGTTCGAGTCTCCTGGTGGGAAAGTGTTCTAAAGTTGTATACTTAACTCTCGTGTTTAGGAGAGTTGTGCCTTAAGCAGAGACACTGTGTCTTCCCATATTAACAGGGACTTGATGAAATTAACGTCTAAATGACCCCTCACTTGCTCTGGTGCTCTTGGGAGGTGTTGATCTTTGGGGTGTTTAAATACTCCGAAATTACCATCTCTTTTAAGGGTCTGAGCGGTGGTGCAGAGGGTTAAGGCGTCCCTGTTATGCCAGTTGCTGGAAGGCTTCTGTGCTGGCTAGGGTTCGAGTCTCCTGGTGGGAAAGTGTTCTAAAGTTGTATACTTAACTCTCGTGTTTAGGAGAGTTGTGCCTTAAGCAGACACACTGTGTCTTCCCATATTAACAGGGACTTGATGAAATTAACGTCTAAATGACCCCTCACTTGCTCTGGTGCTCTTGGGAGGTGTTGATCTTTGGGGTGTTTAAATACTCCGAAATTACCATCTCTTTTAAGGGTCTGAGCGGTGGTGCAGAGGGTTAAGGCGTACCTGTTATGCCAGTTGCTGGAAGGCTTCTGTGCTGGCTAGGGTTCGAGTCTCCTGGTGGGAAAGTGTTCTAAAGTTGTATACTTAACTCTCGTGTTTAGGAGAGTTGTGCCTTAAGCAGACACTGTGTCTTCCCATATTAACAGGGACTTGATGAAATTAACGTCTAAATGACCCCTCACTTGCTCTGGTGCTCTTGGGAGGTGTTGATCTTTGGGGTGTTTAAATACTCCGAAATTACCATCTCTTTTAAGGGTCTGAGCGGTGGTGCAGAGGGTTAAGGCGTACCTGTTATGCCAGTTGCTGGAAGGCTTCTGTGCTGGCTAGGGTTCGAGTCTCCTGGTGGGAAAGTGTTCTAAAGTTATATATATATATATATATATATATATATATGTATATATATATATATATATATATATATATATATATATATATATATATATATATACATATATATATATATATATATATATATATATATACATATATATATATATATATATATATATATACATATATATATATATATATATATATATATATATATATATATATATATATATATATATATATATATATATATACACAAACCAACAAAATCACTAGAGAAAGGGGGGTGTGAACAATAAGGAGAGGGGGAACATGTTCCTGAAAATTGCATACACAAACATAGATTGAGTGAGATCAAAGATACTAGCTGTAGTTAAGTCATGTAATACAGCTGCCGACACCAGACATTGTTGCACTCATGGAGACAAAACTTGAAGATAATATTTTAAATGAGGTCATATTCTCAAGGGGCTACTCAGTTTGGAGACGAGACAGAAAAATATGGAAAGGCGATAATAATAAATAATAAATAAATTTTTATTCAGGTAAGGTACATACATACAAGGTAACATACAAAAGTTGATGGATTTATTGATAGAGCTAGTACATACAATGCCTAAAGCCACTATTACGCAAAGCGTTTCAGGCAGGAAAACACCAAGACTAAAACTTAATACTAATTGAGATTAAAGTATAAATTGTGTTGAGAAAAAAAAAGAATGAAAAAGGGGGGGGGGGGGGAACATTGCAGAAAAAAAAAATACAATTTGGTCAACAAAACAGCATTGTTTAAAATAGAAGACATGGGTTGACATTTTGGGGGTGAGGTAGGTTACATTGAGTTAATTAGTTAGTACTTAGTTTTTATCTTAAACTGTTTGGGAGAGGTACAGTGTTGCTGTGCTGGTGAAAGAACACCTAAAGGTAAATTAAATAATGATTGCGAATCCACAAGAAGTTGACATAATAGTACTAGAGATCTGCAATCAGGATGATAAACTTTCCTTAAAGAATTTGACAAACACTTGCTGATAGGATATGAAGTAAATGAGATGTATGTCAAGTTTTGTGAAATATATGATAAAAGCACAACAAAATTTATACCAAAGGAGAGATGCAGAACTAGGAAAAGGGGTTTGTTCAACAGAAATTGCGAGAGGGCCAGAGACCCAAACACACACAAATGGAATCAATATATAGCAAGAGGCCAAACCCCCAAACATACAAGCGATGCAAAGATGCGAGAAACAGCAGCAGCAGTAAGGAGAGGGACTGAAAGACCATAAATAAAGTGTGAAAATAAACTCGAGTAAATTTTTTTAACTACTCTCGACAGTGAAGAAAAACAAATATTCAGACGATTTGTGTTAGAATCATTAATCTTACACTTTCGGTCATATTCAACAACACAAATATACATACATACACACACAGACAGAAGAGTTAGGGGGGACATGATCACCACATTCAAGATCCTCAAGGGAATCGACAGGGTTGATAAAGACAGGCTGTTTAACACAAGGGGCACATGCACTAGGGGACACAGGTGGAAACTGAGTGCCCAAATGAGCCACAGAGATATTAGAAAGAACTTTTTTAGTGTCAGAGTGGTTGACAAATGGAATGCATTAGGATGTGGTGGAGGCTGACTCCATACACAGTTTCAAGTGTAGATATGATAGAGCCCAATAGGCTCAGGAACCTGTACACCTGTTGATTGACAGTTGAGAGGCGGGACCAAAGAGCCAGAGCTCAACCCCCGCAAGCACAACTAGGTGAGTACACACACACACACACACACACGCACACACATGGGTTTCACCATGGGTTCTGAAAGAATGTGCATCTGAGCTCAGCATTCCACTTCACCTGATCTTTCAGGCATCCCTGTGTACAGGAATCGTAGCAGACGTGTGGAAACAGGCTAACATAGTTCCAATCTACAAAAGTGGCAGCAGGGAAGACCCCCTCAATTATAGACCTGTATCATTGACAAGTGTAATAGTGAAAGTATTGGAAAAACTAATCAAAACTAAATGGGTAGAACACCTGGAGAGAAATGATATAATATCAGACAGACAGTATGGTTTTCGATCTGGAAGATCCTGTGTATCGAATTTACTCAGTTTCTATGATCGAGCCACAGAGATATTACAGGAAAGAGATTGTTTGGTTGACTGCATCTATCTGGACCTAAAAAGGCTTTCGACAGAGTTCCACATAAGAGGTTGTTCTGGAAACTGGAAAATATTGGAGGGGTGACAGGTAAGCTTCTATCATGGATGAAAAATTTTCTGACTGATAGAAAAATGAGGGCAGTAATCAGAGGCAATGTATCGGAATGGAGAAATGTCACAAGTGGAGTACCACAGGGTTCAGTTCTTGCACCAGTAATGTTTATTGTGTACATAAATGATCTACCAGTTGGTATACAGAATTATATGAACATGTTTGCTGATGATGCTAAGATAATAGGAAGGATAAGAAATTTAGATGATTGTCATGCCCATCAAGAAGACCTGGACAAAATAAGTATATGGAGCACCACTTGGCAAATGGAATTTAATGTTAATAAATGCCATGTTATGGAATGTGGAATAGGAGAACATAAACCCCACACAACCTATATATTATGTGAGAAATCTTTAAAGAATTCTGATAAAGAAAGAGATCTAGGGGTGGTTCTAGATAGAAAACTATCACCTGAGGACCACATAAAGAATATTGTGCAAGGAGCCTATGCTATGCTTTCTAACTTCAGAATTGCTTTTAAATACATGGATGGCGATATACTAAAGAAATTGTTCATGACTTTTGTTAGGCCAAAGCTAGAATATGCAGCTGTTGTGTGGTGCCCATATCTTAAGAAGCACATCAACAAACTGGAAAAGGTGCAAAGACATGCTACTAAGTGGCTCCCAGAACTGAAGGGCAAGAGCTACGAGGAGAGGTTAGAAGCATTAAATATGCCAAAACTAGAAGACAGAAGAAAAAGAGGTGATATGATCACTACGTACAAAATAGTAACAGGAATTGATAAAATCGATAGGGAAGATTTCCTGAGACCTGGAACTTCAAGAACAAGAGGTCATAGATTTAAACTAGCTAAACACAGATGCCGAAGAAATGTAAGAAAATTCACCTTCGCAAATAGAGTGGTAGACGGTTGGAACAAGTTAAGTGAGAAGGTGGTGGAGGCCAAGACCGTCAGTAGTTTCAAAGCGTTATATGACAAAGAGTGCTGGGAAGACGGGACACCACGAGCGTAGCTCTCATCCTGTAACTACACTTAGGTAATTACACACACATTCCTGTTGCTGAAGCAGGTGAAGAATTACACACATCACAATAACGTGATGCATCAGATGAACAAATCCACAAGGGCCGTGACGAGGATTCGAACCTGCGTCCGGGAGCATCCCAGACACTGCCTTAATCGACTGAGCTACAACAGGGTAAAAGGGTTGAAACTGAAGTTCTACTGAACTTACTGGATCCCATAGCCTCTCCGAGGCACAAACCAGGCTATTACACAACCCCCCCCTCCCTGCACCCGAGCTATGTCAACAGGCCGTTCTCCCTCTTCGCCCTTACATCATCACACACAGATCACAACAACGTGATGCATCAATTGAACAAATCCACAAGGGCCGTGATGAGGATTCAAACCTGTGTCTGGGAGCATCCCAGACACTGCCTTAATCAACTGAGCTACGACAGGGTAAAAGGGTTGAAACCGAACTTCTACTGAACTTCCTGGATCCTTTTACCCTGTCGTAGCTCAGTCGATTAAGGCAGTGTCTGGGATGCTCCCGGACGCAGGTTCGAATCTTCATCACAGCCCTTGTGGATTTGTTCAGGCGAAGAATTAGTTGTCATCTGGATTTTTACGAGTTTCGGAGTTTCCGAGATATTTTCTATTTTGATAAAAATATGTATAATGTTAATGTATTTTGATAAATGAGCTTTCCTGTCTACTTAGGTAATGATTCCAAAAATCGTCCTTCCTTTCCTCCCTAAAATCTGGATGTAGCAGGTGCTCAATTGTCAAAAGTGAAAAATTTGGTTTGTCTTCCGAATGCACCATATCAGTAATTTTTTTAATAATCTTTTAAAAATAGTAAATGCCACTATTTTTGCAAAATTATTACAAGATCTATTATTCTAATAAGGGTTTGATAAAATACAGTAGACTGTCTACTGGTTTTACCTGTAATAAGGTTTGATACAGATGATTATGGATATATTGAAAAGCTCTTATTGTTAAGAAGCAATTTTTTAAAGAGTATTTTGTAATGAGCAGCTCTGAAAATCAGTTGATTACAGATAACGCTACATAATACACTTCATGTGTGTATATGTTACAACAAGTGAGGTATATACTGTAATAGTATTTATGAGTAAGATGTAATTGTGTCTGACACTGATAAAATTATAAACCATTGTAAACAATTTGTTCACTTTCAAAACTTGGGTAATTACATATGACAGTGTCAGACCACTGAGGAAGAATTGAAACAGGAATTTCCTTAAGTACTTTCATATTTCAGTAATACATCTTCAGAAGGAATCATTCCTCCTGAAGATGTATTATTTAAATATGAAAGTACTTACAGAAATTCCTGTTCCAATTCTTCATTCGCGGTCTGACACTGTCACATTTTTCACATGTTAATTTCCGTGATTTACACACAAATTTATATACATACAAATACATATACACACATATATAATATATATATATATATATATATATATATATATATATATATATATATATATATATATATATATATATATATATATATGTATATATATACATGTCGTACCTAGTAGCCAGAACGCACTTCTCAGCCTACTATGCAAGGCCCGATTTGCCTAGTAAGCCAAGTTTTCATGAATTATTTGTTTTTCGACTACCTAACCTAACCTAACCTAACCTAACTTTTTCGGCTACCTAACCTAACCTAACTTATAAAGATAGGATAGGTTAGGTTAGGTAGGGTTGGTTAGGGTCGGTCATATATCTACGTTAATTTTAACTTCAATAAAAAAAATTGACCTCATACATAATGAAATGGGTAGCTTTATCATTTCATAAGAAAAAAATTAGAGAAAATATATTAATTCAGGAAAACTTGGCTTATTAGGCAAATCGGGCGATGCATAGCAGGCCGAGTACGACGTTCTGGCTACTAGGTACGACATACATACATATATATATATATATATATATATATATATATATATATATATATATATATATATATATATATATATATATATATATATATATATATATATATATATATATATATATCTGGGATGTTATATATATATATATATATATATATATATATATATATATATATATATATATATATATATATGCATATGCATATAAATAAAAAACAACTAAATGTAAATAATTTTACCTTGCACCTAGATCCACCAAGCCTGTATGGCGCGCGTTTCAGTACTTCGGAAATCTAGAACGATCTAGAATCTCTTATCTGCAATGAAACAATACATATTATTGCACTTCCGAAAACATGGATGAATGTAGAAAATACAGAACTATTAGCTGAATATCAAATAAATGGATTTAATCTGTTTCACACAGATAGATATATTAGACCGTGTATGTTAGGTAATACCTAACATACACGCCTCCACACACACTACATTTGAAATGTAGTCTCGAAAAGACTACATTTCAACAGAAACGTGCCACAGACCAGTCACAAGACTGAACCTCGTCGAGGCCAAACGTTTAAATGAGAGCATGAACAAGAAAGAAATAATTTTTTAACATCAGGCATCGTACACACACTGAATGCACCTGCAGACACACAACAAGCACTATCAATATAGCAAAAATTACTCCATAAAAAAATAATTAAATTATTGACCAACATGAGAGAGGGTTAGCCAACATGAGAGGGTTGTGTTGATTGCCTGAAAATATTTAAATTGTTTAATGTATTGAATGGCATTTTTCAAGTTACAACATTTATTAAATTACTGAACTAGGTTCTAGGCTTTGCTAGGCTTAATTCAATTATTACAGATGAGCCTAACCTAGCCTAGAACCCAGCGGGTTTTCTTCCTATTGGGGAGTGTTGTACATGCTGCTATGGCGGTGTGTCCACTCACAAGATGAGTGGCTCTGCCCAATAAACTCGCCCCTCGGGGCAAAATTTAAAGAAATTTAGAACCTAGTTCAGTAATTTAAAAAATGTAACTTGAAAAATGCCATTCAATACATTAAACAATTTAAATAATTTCAGGCAATCAACACAACCCTCTCATGTTGGCTAATCCTCAGCAGTGCTCAGGCCCCTGTGCCCAGGCCCTGGGGCCTGAGTCCTCAGTTCCATACACTAGCACTGCCCGGCCTCACCTCCACATATACTAGCACTGCCCGACCTCGCCTCCACACACACTAGCACTGCCCGGCCTCGCCTCCACACACACTAGCACTGCCCGGCCTCGCCTCCACATACACTAGCACTGCCCGGCCTTGCATCCACACACACTAGCACTGCCCGGCCTCACCTCCACATACACTAGCACTGCCCGGCCTTGCCTCCACACACACTAGCACTGCCCAGCCTCGCCTCCACATACACTAGCACTGCCCGGCCTCGCGTCCACACACACTAGCACTGCCCGGCCTCGCCTCCACACACACTAGCACTGCCCGGCCTCGCGTCCACACACACTAGCACTGCCCGGCCTCGCGTCCACACACACTAGCACTGCCCGGCCTCGCCTCCACACACATTAGCACTGCCCGGCCTCGCCTCCACATACACTAGCACTGCCCGGCCTCGCCTCCACATACACTAGCACTGCCCAGCCTCGCCTCCACATACACTAGCACTGCCCGGCCTCGCCTCCACACACACTAGCACTGCCCGGCCTCACCTCCACACATACTAGCACTGCCCGGCCTCGCCTCCACATACACTAGCACTGCCCGGCCTCGCCTCCACACACACTAGCACTGCCCGGCCTCACCTCCACACACACTAGCACTGCCCAGCCTCACCTATCCATTCACTAGCACTGCCCGGCCTCACCTCCACACACACTAGCACTGACCGGCCGCACCTATCCATACACTAGCACTGCCCCTCGCCTCCACATACACAGCACTATAGCCAGCAATAGAATCTAATAATATAATAAAATATAAGTGTTTACTTACGATAATATTTGCATGAAGCATTTGTCCTCTGTCCGCTGACTGCACTGACGACACATTGATTGATTGATAAAGATTAAGCCACCCAAGAGGTGGCACGGGCATGAATAGCCCGTAAGTGGTACAATTTTTTTTTCTCAGTATTCTGAGGTTGCATTTAACCATCAAGCTGTTATCGCGGGGGAGGATACTGCTTCACAGTCTTTATGAGGGTGTCCAGCTGCTGGACACCTTTGTTGACCAGGAGAGTGAATGTGTTGATAACTTCAGGGTGGCCACTGCATGATTCAGGAACTCTTAAAGCTCTTCTAAGGTCATTGGTTGCTTCACATTCCAGAAGATAGTGAAGTAATGGCTTTTCTGTGACAGTTTGGCAGAAGATTCACTCTCTCTGTCGGGGTTCACCAATCTCCTAGTTGCATCTGTAACCTAGACGTAGTCTATATAACCTAACTGCTATTTCCCTGTGGATTCCTTTTGGGATATTTAACCTGGATATTTAGATGTGGGTGGCTCCTGCTACTGCTTTGCTATACATTTGCTCTTCTATTATGCGCCTTAGGATTGTCGGATCATAGGCAGCCTTTTTCATTGGGAGACTTTCTATTACTATTTTGAATGTAGGCTCTTCCCACGGCGTGGAAGGAGTGTAATTTGGGTGTGGATGATCACCCTCTCTATCAAGAATCATGTTTTTTAAATGTAGTCTGTTTAGGACTTTTCCTGCTCTTGCAACCCAAGAGTTTCCATTGTTTTGGCCTAGTCCAACCACCAAGGCCTGCCGTACTGGGACTGTTTTATACTCTTAATTATTTGTTCTTAGTTAATCCCCTTGTCACTAAACCTAGGGCTTTTTATTACCCTGTTAATTAACCATTACTAAGCTAATTATCTTCAAGATCATTTTTTTTATGATTATTATTTTTCTTATTATTTTTTATTTTACATTTATAATGTCAGTCTCTACTGATTTTTTGTTTTTTATTTTATGTAACTGCTGTGTCCTTCCTGGCTATCTATTGGATCTTTATTTTACTTCTAAATTGTTACTATTTTATTGTATTTGCTTTTATTCTTGTGTTTTGCTTTATCGTGTATCTTGTATCGTGATCCCTCAATTAAACAAACCTATGGGGAGCTCATTTTTGTTAAGTACTGCATGTAATAATTTAAGCAATATTTATAAGAGCAGTGTTGGTGCTTTTATGGGTCTGAAGCCACACTGTATTATCACACGAGGATAATCTCAATAAATTCCTCTCCCAATGTGATCTATCTGAACAAACTGACCCTATTAGTACCTCAACTTAATTATCCCATTGTTACCAATAATGTAAGTTATTAATAGGAGTTAGCTAAGTTCTATAACATATTGTTACTGTAAGTGGACAGTGACCTTGTATGTTAAGATAATTGTCAAGTTAATAATATTATTAATAATATTAATAATAATTTATTCACAAGCAAGTACAATGGGTTGGTGAGATTACATAAGATTGTTATTTTTACATTCTTGTAAGGTCACTATAACATGCACAGTGTTTCCTGCAAGTTCTATAGCATATAGATACTGTGAGTGAACAGTTACTTTGTATGTTGAGATAATTGTCAAGTAAGTTCTGTAACACTTCCAGTTACATGAGAGTGGACAGTGACCTTTTATGTTGAAACAATCGTCCAGTTCTTTATAATATAATTAATAGGTAATAGGTAAGAGCCAAGTATTACACCATATTCTATCTATAAATAATATGGGCCAATGATTGATCCTAAGCAAATAACTACACATCATTCACATCCATCAACACAACACGAACCTAAACTGCCAATCAAAACAAACTATATTGTTTTGGTTTGCCTAGATGACAAATTACAAGCCGTGGTTTGGCCACAGGGTGGCAGAAACCGTAGCTCTTTGACCTTTAATATGCGGCTAGTAAAAAATTCTTGAGAATGTGAATATTCTAGAAGTTTCTACCCGAATCCAGGGCAAGAAATGCATGACTATATAAAAAGTTCCGATACTTGTGGAACAAAGTTTGCATTTGCAGTTAAAGGAGGTAAACCTTTGTGTCTTGTTTGCCAAGTGCCATTCAGTCATTACAAAGCCAGGAACTTGAAACGCCAGTATGAACCCAATCACAAAAACTTTTCATATGATTATCCACCTAAATCAGACTTAAGGAAAAATAAGTTAAATGAGTGAAAATCATCAATAAATTGCCAGCAGGCACTGTTGACATTATTCAGTAAGGAAGCTGTGGCTCTCAAATGGTTCTCCTGCAGCTCTCAAACATCTAAGGTTTATCATTTGCAGCTCTTACAGTAAGCAAGTTTGGCCACCCCTGCCATAAAGGCTACTCCTATACCTGGTAAAACAGGCCTATAATAATCATACATACCAATTATGCAATGATTAAATTTAGGCTTATATCTACAAATTAAAAATCATTACACTAATTTATATTTAGAAATACTTATTAATCAAAGATATTGAGAATAATGGAAATATAGACAACTGATGTAAATACTAGCAGTAATTAAGCCTAGGCTAACTATATTCAATGACATACTCCAAAAAATATTATAAATTATAGTCATGGTAATATACTATAAATGAAAAATGCCACTTTATAAAATGGGTTAATACAAGTGGCAGAGTCAGGCTAATATTATTGTCAGATAAGATAATATAATTGCCAGTATTCTAATATAATTGTGTCAAGATAATATTATTGTCATTCAGGATAATATATTTACCAGCACGCTAATGTAACTGCCAGTGTCAGGCTAATATAATTGCCAGTCAATTTAATGCAATTGTCAGTCAAGATATATGTAATATAATTGCAAATCAGTATAATATTATTGAAAGTTAAGTTAATATAATTGTCAGTCAGGCTATTATAATTGTCATATTCAGGCTAATAAAATTGCCAGTCATGCTCACATAATTTACAGTCAGGATAGTATAATTGATAGACAAGCTAATGTAATTATCAGTCTGGATACATATAATATACCTAGTAATTGCAAGTCTGATTAATACAATTGCCAGGCAAGATAATATAATTGCCAGAGTCAGGATAATATAATTGCCAGTCAGGATAATATAACTGCTAAACATAAATATCTCAGTCTGGCAAATATTGTTTAACAGCTGAGTAATATATATTACTATACATCGTTCGGCTAGAGTAATATATATTTCCAACTCAGAAAATTATAAATGCCAGTCAGGCTAATATGATTACTGAACTAAGGTTAGTCTTTTATCAGAATCTATCTTAATGCACACAATAATGCAAGTTAGATCACTATAACTACTGTACATAAGCCAGACTACTACAAAATCTGATACAAATATAAATGAAGAGGTTTAGCTGAAATAAATTCCAGTCTAATATATATTTGTTAGTGATTTATATATTTCAATCATTAAGCAAAATAACAAAAATGATTTTAATATTTCATAAAAATAGTACAATAGTATATAATATATATATATATATATATATATATATATATATATATATATATATATATATATATATATATATATATATATATATATTATTAAATATGACCGAAAAAGTAAGATTAATAATTCTAACACGAATTTTCTCAATCTTTCGTACATTTCTTTTCACTGTTGGAGGTAAATCAAAAATCAATTCTCCAAAATTCATTTTTATTTCTAGTCTGACGCGACACGAGCACGTTTCGTAAAACTTATTACATTTTCAAAGACTTTAGTTCACAAATACACAACTGAATAGAACTTACGCATCTCCGATTTTATATCTACATTTGAGTGAGGTGGAAGGGGTGATGTGGCATTAACACAAGACAGAACAGGATGTGGCATTAATAGGGTATTAATTTCATCAACACAAGACAGAACAAGAGTATTAATAGGGTATTAATTTCATCAACACAAGACAGAACACGAAACAATGGATATTGAATAGAAGTGTTTGTAGAAAGCCTATTGGTCCATATTTCTTGATGCTTCTATATTGGAGCAGAGTCTTGAGGTGGGTAGAATATAGTTGTGCAATAATTGGCTGTTGATTGCTGGTGTTGACTTCTTGATGTGTAGTGCCTCGCAAACGTCAAGCCGCCTGCTATCGCTGTATCTATCGATGATTTCTGTGTTGTTTACTAGGATTTCTAGTAAACAATATAATGCTATTTACAATTAAAATCTTCTATTTAGCAGGCATATAGTTATTAAATGAGGTTTAGTGATGTGATGGACATAATCCGGAGTTGGTAAGGACGCCGCCCGCCAGCGTAAACACAACACAACGCAAACAAAACGATTCTTCGCGGCGGGGATCGTATTCCAGGGACCTGCCCGAAACGCTACGCGTACTTGTGGCTGTACAAGAATGTAACAACTCTTATATATATCTAAAAAAAAAAAAAAAACACACACCACGAATGACCACAAACACGATACAACGCACAAAACACAACACTTTTGTCAGTTTTTGGACAGACTCCTTTTATATTTATTATGTGATAGTTATACTTGCATATAATGATAACTATTGTAGGTAAGCACCTAATATGTAATATTAATTAATAAAAAAGAAGGCAGAAGTTACACGCCTGTCTGTACATGTCTTTTGTGTAAAAGTATTTTGGGCGCTCATGTACTTGTGCGCTAGGTGGCGTTCACAACGGTTCTCGCCTACAAGCATTAGAATCCCACCAAACATTTTCACGTTTTAAAAACGTCCTAAAAACGACATTTCATTGTTTTGGGCACGTTTTAAATTACGTTTAAAATACGTATTTTGAGAATTTGTATAGACGACTTTAAAACGTGAGGTCAAAACGTTTTAATAAACCGTATTTTAAATGTCATGATATAACGTTTTGGAGCAAAGGTTGAATTTATTAGGTATAATTATCTTTATTGCATTTAGAAAGATGGAGAGAGAGATCAGAGACAAAAAGGAGAGAGGAAGACAGAAGGGGAAGAGAGGGAGAAAGAGAGAGAGAGAGAGTGTCGAGAAGATGAGAGAAAGAAAGAAGCAGAAAAAGTGAGAAGAGAGGGAAAGAGAAGAAGAGAGAGATATAAGGAGAGAGAGAGAGAGAGAGAGAGAGAGAGGTGAGAAGAAAGAGAGGAGAGAGAGAAGGAGAATAAGAAAGAGAGCAAAGAGAAGAAAAAGGGAGATAGAGAGAGAAAGAAGGAAAGATAGGAGAGAAAAAGGAGAGAAAAAGAGAGAAGAGACATAAAGAGGAAAGAAAAAGAGAACAAGAGAGAGAAAAAAGAGAACAGAGATAATAAGAAAAAGAGAGCAAAGCGAAGAAGAGAAAGGTAGATAATAGAGAGAGAGAGAAAGAAAGAAGAAAAGACAGAGCAGAGTGAGAAGAAGAAGAGAGAGAAGATAGAGACAAAGGAGAGAGGGGGAGAGGGAGAGGAAGAGAGAGAGAGAGAGAGAGAGAGAGAGAGAGAGAGAGAGAGAGAGATAGAGAGAGAGAGAGAGAGAGAAGAGAGAGAAGAAAGAGATTAGAGAGAGGATAAAGGAGAGAGAGAGAGAGAGAGAAGAGAGAGAAGATAGAGAGAAGAGAAGAGAGAGAAGAAAGAGAGAGAGAAGAGAAGAGAAGAGAGAGAAGAAAGAGAGAGAGAGAGAGAGAGAGAGAGAGAGAGAGAGAGAGAGAGAGAGAGAGAGAGAGAGAGAGAGAGAGAGAGAGAGAGAGAGAGAGAGAGAGAGAGAGAAGAGGTGAGAGTGAGAGAGAGAAGAAGAAGAGACATGCAGATAGGTAATGTAAGAGAGAGAGAGAAGAAGAGACATGCAGATAGGTAATGTAAGAGAGAGAGAGAAGAAGAGACATGCAGATAGGTAATGCAAGAGAGAGAGAAGAGTGTGAAAAGAAGAGAGAGAGAACAAGAAAAATAGGGACAGAACAAGAAGAGAGTGAGACAGAGAAGAAGAGAGGAAGGGAACGGAGAGAGGGGAGGCTGTATGGCGGAGAGTTGCGGCTGTGGCGGACAATGGCGGCGGTGGCGGATAGTGGCGGCGGGCGGACAGTGGCGGCTGTGGTGGACAGTGGCGGCTGTGGCGGACAGTGGCAGCGGTGGTGGACAGTGGCGGCGGGCGGACAGTGGCGGCTGTGGCGGACAGTGGCGGCTGTGGCGGACAGTAGCGGCTGTGGCGGACAGTGGCGGCTGTGACGGACAGTGGCGGCAATGGTGGACAGTGGCGGCAATGGTGGACAGTGGCGGCGGGCGGACAGTGGCGGCGGTGGCAGATAGTGGCGGCGGGCGGACAGTGGCGGCGGGCGGACAGTGGCGGCGGTGGCAGATAGTGGCGGCGGGCGGACAGTGGCGGCTGTGGCGGACAGTAGCGGCTGTGGCGGACAGTGGCGGCTGTGACGGACAGTGGCGGCAATGGTGGACAGTGGCGGCTGTGACGGACAGTGGCGGCAATGGTGGACAGTGGCGGCAATGGTGGACAGTGGCGGCGGGCGGACAGTGGCGGCGGTGGCAGATAGTGGCGGCGGGCGGACAGTGGCGGCGGGCGGACAGTGGCGGCGGTGGCAGATAGTGGCGGCGGGCGGACAGTGGCGGCGGGCGGACAGTGGCGGCGGTGGCAGATAGTGGCGGCGGGCGGACAGTGGCGGCTGTGGCGGACAGTGGCGGTGGTGGTGGACAGTGGCGGCGGGCGGACAGTGGCGGCTGTGGCGGACAGTGGCGGCTGCGGCTGTCAGTGGCGGTGGGCGGACAGTGGTGGCGGTGGCGGACTGTGGCGGCGGTGGCGGACAGTGGCAGCGGGCGGACAGTGGCGGCGGTGGTGGACAGTGGCGGCGGGCGAACAGTGGCGGCTGTGGCGGACAGTGGCGGCTGCGGCGGACAGTGGCGGTGGGCGGACAGTGGTGGCGGTGGCGGACTGTGGCGGCGGTGACGGACAGTGGCAGCGGGCGGACAGTGGTGGCGGTGGCGGACAGTGGCGGCGGGCGGACAGTGGCGGCGGTGGCGGACAGTGGCGGCTGTGGCGGCGGTGGCTGACAGTGGTGGCGGTGGCGGACAGTGACGGCTGTGTCTGGCGGTGGCGGACAGTGGCAGCGGTGGCGGGCGGTAGTGGTGGGCGGCGGTGGTGGGTGGTGGCGGCTGTGATGGGTGGTGGCGGCTGTGGTGGGTGATGGCGGGCGGCGGTGGTGGGTGGTGGCGGCGGTGGTAAGTGGTGGCGGCTTGTGACGGGTGGTGGCGGCTGGTGGTGGCGGCTGGCGGTGGTGGCAGCTGGTGGCAGGCGGTGGCAGCTGTTGGCGGCTGGTGGTGGCGGGCGGTGGCGGCTGGTGGTGGCGCTGGCAGCTGGTGGTGGCTGGTTGCGGTGGTGGGTGGCGGCTGGTGGTGGCGCTGGCAGTGGCGACTGTTGCAACGGGCGATGGCAGCTAGTGGCGGGCGGTGGCGGCTGGTGGCGGGCGGTGGCAGCTGGTGGCGGTGGTGGCGGCTGTGGCGGCTGGTGGTGGCGGGCGGTGGCGAGCGGTGGCGAGCGGTGGCGGTGGTGGCGGCTGGTGGTGGCGGGCGGTGGCGAGCGGTGGCGGCTGGTGGCAGCTGGTGGCGGTGGCAGCTGACGGCGGCTGGTGGTGGCGGTGATGGCGGTGGCGGCTGGTGGTGGTGGTGATGGCAGCTGGTGGTGGCGGCTGGTAGCGGTGGCAGCTGGTGGCAGCTGGTGGTGGTGGTGATGGCGGCTGGTGGTGGCGGTGATGGCGGCTGGTGGCGGGCGGTGGCGGTGATGGCGGCTGGTGGCAGCTGGTGGCGGCGGCTAGTGGTGGCGGCGGTGGTGGGTGGTGGTGAGTAGTGGAAATGGCCCCTATGCCCGGCCGTTTTGATTTTTTGGAGGGACGGGCATAGTCGCAGCCCTTATGCCCGGCCGTTTTGATTTTTTGGAAGGCCGGGCATAGGCGCAGGGGGGGGTATCCATATTTCTGCATGGACGGAAGGCCCCTATGCCCGGCCGTTTTGATTTTTTGGAGGGACGGGCATAGTCGCAGCCCCTATGCCCGGCCGTTTTGATTTTTTGGAAGGCCGGGCACAGGCGCAGGGGGGGTATCTATATTTCTGCATGGACGGAAGGCCCCTATGCCCGGCCGTTTTGATTTTTTTGAGGGACGGGCATAGTCGCAGCCCCTATGCCCGGCCGTTTTGTTTTTTTCTGGGGCCGGTCTACGCACCCCCGGTTTCACGAACTTTTTTCCAGGGCCGGTCTACGCACCCTGGGTTACACAAACTTTTTTCTGAGGCCGGTCTACGCACCCTGGGTTTCACAAACTTTTTTTTCCGATGCCGGTCTACGCACCCTGGGTTTCACAAACTTTTTTTCCGTGGCCGGTCTACGCACCCTGGGTTTCACAAACTTTTTTCCGAGGCCGGTCTACAGACCCTGGGTTTCATGAACTTTTTTTCCGAGGCCGGTCTACGCACCCCTTGTTTCACAAACTTTTTTCCGAGGCCGGTCTACGCACCCTGGGTTTCACGAACTTTTTTCGAGGCCGGTCTACGCACCCCCCAGTTTCACAAACTTTTTTCGACGGCCGGTCTACGCACCCCCGGTTTCGTTACCCCAGTGAACCTTGCACAGGCATAACCAATGGTCAATGACGTCACCAGCTAGCCGCTGAGCGTTCCTGCACAGGCACGATCAAGGGGATTAAAAAGCCGGTTTATGAGCCGTGTGTTTTGCGATACAACAGTAACCCTGAACCTAATGTAAAATACCATCATCCCTAGTCTATTTTTAATTTCCTATTTACTTCCAACCATCGGCCATTGCATGTAGCAAAAGGGGGAGCAACACAGCAAGAAGCTATGTGTGTATTTTCAAGTTCGTCCCCTGCTACCTGTATTTACCCAGGTCCTTTCCTATATCTAAAACCTATCCAATTTATTCCTGTTCTGTTTCATGTTTATACGTTTAATAAGTTATTAATATCTCACTTTACTATGACCATTCAGTCACACCTCTATCATGTCACCCCTATTTCTTGTTCTTCGTCTTTCTAGAAATGTAATTTGAGCTTTGACAATCTTCCTTGAAGGATCGTTTATTTCTCATAGGGCAAAATAAAAATGAAAAAGCTATCAGTCATATATATGAAAAAACAGAGCCCTGGGCATTGGCAATTTCAATGCAAGTTCAGTAGTAATCCAATATTGATCCTAACCGCATACACGTCTCATATTCGCTCAAAACATACCTCGCACACCTTACTGTAGCATATAACAAATCAAAAATACTCATTCAGTAAAAGCAAGCCTCTTATGTTTTGAAATAAGGCCTTCAGAGTTTCTGACGTCATCATCCCTAATGTGGCGCGAGGCGTCAACGGGCTAAATTCGGATCCCAGGAGGTTCACACATAAGTGTGAACTCTTAATCTGGCTTAATACCTCAACTGTACTCTGTGTTTCACCAGAGTCGATATTCGGCTTCATTGGCTCGTATTTTCGCTCATTGCTTATATTTTCTGTTATTTATAAACTCGATCAAACCATCCTATCCAAACTTATTATATATAACAAACAAATACATTCTACAGACCAGTTATTGTTGTTGTTTAGTGACATCTTGAAAAGCCGCCTCAGGTATAGGGATAAGGTATTGCTGGCCATTAGCATATAAGTGTCAAGGTATCACAGCACCTGACTGGCCAACTATGTGTGACGTCACCAGATGACCAATGCGGCCTTTAGCGTTCTACTGGCATATGTATTTAATGTTATTATTCAAAAATGAGTAGACTAGCCATCCCCACCTAACCTAATCAGAGGACTAAGAATATACATTTTAGTCATCCACAACTGTAATCATTATTCAGTGATAAGTTCAAAAGTATAACAGGAGCCCAAATGTCGTACTGCAATTTAAGCAGAATCGTACATCTGGCAGCATAGCAGGTGAGCTGAACATAAAAATAAAGGTAACTGCAGAGGTCCTATTGGCCCATACGAGGCAGCTCCTATATAATTCCATCCAATCTCATTCATGTCCACCCTATGCTGAAAACAACCAAGGGATCCCACTTAAAGCATTAGTTTACAATAATAATTATAATAAATAGCTCTTATTCTAGTTTTATACACAACAGCAATTATGAAACCCTATAGCTAGATATTCTACTATAATCCACAAGTAGTTACCACACATCTGGCAGTACAGCGGATTAGTGGCTGTGTTCATAGGCTAGTCAACTGTCCTCACATCCATCAAATAGCTATCCAAATGTCGCACCTCAATTCATCCATCTAGCAACTCAGCTAGATGCTAGCCACTATATTCATAGGCTAATCATTTCTACACCTCAAAAAAATCCTAGATTTGCTACGCAAATCAGGTAACTTGTTTCTAAACCAACACTTGCAAATACAAGCATACATACCTACTCATACTCCACAACCTATACATTCACAGAGAATAGCCTAGTTTTTTGCCACCATTTCCCCATTAATCAGATGCAATTTATGCCATGCACACAGAAAATACGGCATCTACACACCAAATATGACATTTATTCACAAAATATATTATTTACACTCAAAATATGCCATCACACAAAAATATGTCATTTATAGACAAAAATATAACATTTACATGCAAAAATATGTCAGTTGGACATGAAAATGTAGCATTTACACAATATTGCATGGACACTCAGAGTATGACATTTACACAAAGTACAGTATTTTCCACAAATATATCAAAATGCATATGCATTTAGACAATAAAAATTTCACTAAATTTTCGCTTTCACTAAAATTACACAATTTCACAAACATAATTTTCACAAAATACCCACACATTGTCTCATAAACCAAAATACACTTACACCATGAAGATCTATTTTATCAGATTACAGAGCTTACACAAAATACACAATTTTCACACACAAATACAGTTGCACCAGTTCCACTTCAACAAATATTAAAAACACAACTTGCATAAATGCTCTATTATCACAAAAATTATTATAAAACATGGACATTATTACACAGTTTGTGTAATTATTTTACATCTTTGCACAATTAATACAAGAAAACTTGCTATATAATTACTCAACTTGCACAATGACAATCAATACACAAAGGCATAAATAAACAATTCGTCCATATGCAATTACACAACATGTGCAATTAATACACAACTTATACAAATATTACACATCTTTCATAATTATTACACACAACTTGTACAAATGCATATCTAGCACAAATATGTACAATACATAACTACCCCAAATATGAAAATACACAACTAGTATAAATACACGATTTACACAAATACAATTGCGACATTTACACAACTTGCTCAAAAATATAATCAATACACAACTTACCAAAATATGAACAATACATAACTAGCACATATTCATTAAATACTCAACTAAGCAATTTCCGCAAATACACTTACAAAAACATATACAATTAATACAAACAACTTGCACAAAACAATACACAATTTATAGAAATATAATCAATACATAATTGCAATAATCATACAACTTATGCAAAATACATAATCTGCACAATTAATACACAAGTATATTAATTGTGTTATATATGTACAAACACAACCAACTAGGTTAAACAATACACAATTTGCATGATATTTTTCTGGGTATATTTAGGACATTAATTATAATATGCTGAGTTTAACCAACTCCCCAAAAGTCAGAATTTCACATATAAAAATGGTGCATATGACTTCCGATGAGCTCAATATATAACACATTCTTTTTCCATTAAGATATCAACATTATTAGTGCTAAACTATTCATCTAACATATGTCCACTGTTGTTATGTCTTATTAATACCTTCCTTGTTACATTCTCTCCAATCAGACCACCATATATATGTATTTATTCAAACCATCTAACAGACTTATTTGTTCTAGCCTTAGTTATGTTAGGGCAGGTGGGGTTAGGTGAAGTCAGTATTTTCTATGATAATTTTAGACAAATTTGCTATATCTTATCAAAATGCATCTTGTTAAAACTTAAATTCATATAAATCTATAAAAAATATACTTATACTACGCAAATTTGACTAAATTCAACCTAGCTAAACTAACTAAATATGAGCATCCCATATCCTCACATACAAGCCTATGTCGCCTCTGTCCATACATTATATGAGTCTGCCATATAGCTCGAACCCCAAAGAGGAAAATTTACACTATTTCATAAACATGCTAGTTCATTACCCTAAGATATTATATATGTCCTTCCCTACACGACCTCACCTAACCTGACCTGGCATAATCAAACCTAGATTTAGTTCAAGTTGGTGAAATTTAAGCTATGCCACTTTAATTCGACATAATTTATGGCAATTTCCACCAAATATACCCAAATGTTGCGTAGCATAGCACTGCCAAAGCCCATTTTCTCCTATTCCAGCTATGGGTAGTGCAAGAGCAGGGGCACCACTTTTATATATATTATAGACTGTATCTCAAAAATGTTCCCAGCTTTGGTGTTAAGTGATTGAATTATGGATATAATGTCTTTCGGGCTGACTGGCAAAAGAAGTAGAGAGTTAGGACAGCTGCTTGTGAGATTTGTAGTAACATGTGTCTGGGTCTCTGGGATTTTTCTGGCACAGTTTGTACCAATTGATTAAGAGAAGCTATTGAATTCAGTTGCAGTATCTAAGTCTGTTGCAGGTGTGTAACCATCATTGGAGAGTTTTATCTGCTTGTTATGTGATTATTGTTTAGACTCTAGGAGGATAGAGATGGCTTTCCATGTACTTTAAATATTTCACTAAATATTGAAATCACAATAGCATGATGCATCAAATGAACAAATCCACAAGGGCCGTGACGAGGCCTTTATCCATGTCATAGCTCAGTCGATTAAGGCAGTGTCTGGGATGCTCTCAGACGTAGGTTTGATCCTCGTCACGGCCCTTGTGGATTTTTTCATTTTCATATTTCCTTTTGCTTCTTTAAATCTATTCTCATAAAAGGAAGCGTTGGCTCTTCATATTATATAAGTAAGCACTGATGAGTATCTCTTAACTTATTTTGTAATAAGGCCAATTCTATGTTTTGTTTCATATTCATGTTTCTTGTTAATTGCTTTAAGTATGCCACTTGTGAGCCAGGGGTTGTTTAATCTTTTGGCAGTTTATATCCATTATGAATTTATATCCTGTGTATTGTTGAGTTCAGATTCCCAGTTTATATTGTGAGGTGCATTTATGAAATTCCCTATTGATGGTTTCCTAATTATTGGGAATGCTAAATTAATGCAGGTTATGGCTGGTTTCCTAATTATTGGGAATGCTAAATTAATTAAATTACTGTAATTTAATTAAAATTTGTGTGCCTCCCAACCAGTTTAAAGATAGATTGTAATAACAAAATAAATTCATAAATAAGTTTTATTTAGGTAAAAGTACATACAAATTTAAAAATTCAAAATCAAATTTTTATTCAGGAAAAGTACATACATAGATGATGAGTTACAAACATAATGTTGGATTTATAGATAGAGCTAGTACATACAGTACCTAAAGCAACTAATACACATAGCATTTTGGGCAAACATACAAGATGAGTTACAAACAGAATGGTGGATTTCTAGTTTATCTACAGGTAGTACATACTATGCCTAAAGCCACTAATACGCACAGCGTTTCAGGCAAGATGAAGGAAAAACACTTAGACTAAAACCTTAAAACCAATTGAGATCAAAAGAGTGAATTGAAAAATGAAAATCAAGAATAACAAAAATTCTATGATGGAAGGACACCAGAAATTGAAACAGAACAACAGAAGTAATTTTAACTAAATAAACAGAAGACTACAATTTTCTTCAAGTTTATATATATGACAGATATCAGCAGTTAAACTAGTTGGTCAATAATCAATATTGTTAATAAAAAGCAAACCATAGGTTGACATTTAGGGGGTATGGTAGGTGTGGGAAAAACCTGCTGGGATTGGTATGAGAGGAGGACTACCAGGGACTTGTACTGAACTAAATTAAAAATTACTGTATGCAAATTAATTCAACTAAAATCTCTAGCTAGGGTCGTAAATCCTAGCTCCTCTTTTCCTAATGACAGATTGTGGGCTGTAAAGGGCAGGTGGGATGAATTAGTTGAAAGGTTGATTGAAGATCCACAGTCCACCTGCCGACAGGTATCTCACATCAGCTTGTATTTTATACAAGGATAAGATTTAATAAATTCAGTTATATGACTGAACACTGGCTCTGTTTAAATCAGAGGTTAAAACATGTAGTACATAGTCTAGCCTAGCACCATAACTATTAACCCTCAAACTGCGCATATCATATATAAATGATATCAGTGACAAAACCGAAACCGCGCACATCATTTATATATGATTTCGTGTCTAGCGCTATAATTTAAACGCCCCGCCTGGGATAGGGGCAGCTATAGTACAACCACGACCGATAGTTGCCAGATGCCACCTAGAAAAAAAATCCAGGCCAACATTCTTGGGTGTTACAGCGTCAGTATTGAGCAAGCCACCAAGGCTGGCACACGCAGCACAAGCTCCCAGCACCGCTGTTCAGCTTGTGACCACAGCATCGCCTACAAATGCCATAATATACTTGTTCATGCTATTATTTAGCAGTGATAGTATTACTGAAGCCCCCTGACTGTGATAAAACTGACCAGGATTCTGATAATAGCAGGACTGTGGTGATTTTTAGCGCTGTGTTCCATGGAGGGAGGAGTAAGGCTGTGGAGGGAGGGTTGTGGCGTCGTCTTCTGACTCTGTGTGGCCACCATTTATTGACTGCACTCACCATACCAGCTTAGTGGTTCGCTATGGTGAACACAAATGTAGATACTTATATATAATGTGTGTATGGTGTGAGATAACAGCGAGAGGAGTAGGTTGGGAGCCGCCATTTTGCTGAGGGAGGAGCGTCGTCTGTACGACTTGGCATGTTGTTTACTGGTGGCCACTATGGTCTTTGGGCACCATACCAGCTTACTTGTACAGGTATGGTGAATAAAACAGGTAGATACTTATATATAATGTGTGTATATAGCGTAATAACACCACAAACAATATTGTTGGAGGACAAATATTAGTGCGTCTGGCCTTGTGGGCGGCCGCAGATCAGCTGACTGTGAGTAGCTACGTCTTTGTGCCTTTACTCACCATACAAGCTTAGATGTACAGTTATGGTGAACAAAACATGTAACTACGTATGTATAACATCTGTGTATAGTGAATAAATGCAAAAACAGTATTGTGCAAGGAGAATGAGGGTGAGTGAGGTGGTGTTGAGGGAGGGAGTGGCAGCGAGTGGTTCGCTGGTGTTTGGCAGTCACTCCTCGTTGCTTTTTGACTCGCAAGACCAATGTTACTGTTCCCACTGAGAACCCGGAACTACCTCGGACTTTGGTAATTGATCCTGCTCGGTACTCTGAACTGAACAAACTTATAGGTGTCACCCAAGTAGTGTTTGATTTTCTAAAGACAATAGGAATTAAGCATAAATTCCCTAGTGCCCTAAGGTACTGGGTCAAAAGAGCTCAGATCGACACATTCGGGACAGAAATTGACAATGTTCCAAAGAAGCTACAACATGATCTGGGTCTCTGGTTAGACACTGACAATTATAACTTGATAAGATGCGGAGGACGCTTACAGCATGCTGACATAGATCTGGAAGCAAAAAATCCAATATTGCTCCCTCGTCACCACATAGTAAGCAACTAATTGTGTTACTTATACACAAATACTGCTCTCTGCTGGTGGGGTATTAGATACTCTCATGGACTTAAGACAACAGTACTGGCTACCCCAAGGTAGACAGACAGTAAAATCCATAATCAAATCCTGTGTTGTTTGCCGGAGATACGATGCCAGAGTGTGTCCATATCCTGGCCCTCCTCCACTTCGGAAGGAACGAGTCGTACATATTCGTCCCTTTGAGACAACAGGAGTAGATTTCACAGGAGCACTAACACTAACAGGCACTTAAGACAAGAAACCAGTAAAGGCCTATATCTGTCTTTTTACTTGTGCCACAACAAGGGCAGTCCATCTAGAAGTGACTCCCGATATGAGTTCCGAAGCATTCTTACAGGCTTTCCGCAGGTTTCCTTCACGTAGATCTTGTCCTAAGTTAATGATTTCAGACAATGGGTCCAACTTAGTGGCAGGAGAAGCATGTCTGAGGAAAATCTGGACACACCCAAAAGTATGCACAGCCCTAACTCAACGGCAGTGCCATTGGAAATTCATACCACCCAGAGCACCATGGCACGGAGGCTTCTATGAACGCATGGTTGGTACGGTGAAACGTTCCCTATGGAAAACCCTTCACTACCAAAAGATTGACCTACAGGAGCTTCAAACAGTAATCATAGAGATAGAAGCACGAGTTAATAACCGACCACTTACCTACCTCTCTGATGATGTTTTGCAGCGTGAACCATTAAGTCCAGCTCATCTGATGTATGGGAGACCTCTCAAAACACTTGTGTCCCTTACGGACGAGGAACCAGAGGATCCTTCATATGTCAAAGAGAGTGATTTGGTTCAACGTTTCAAACATCTTTCAAGGGTGATAAGTCGGTGGAATGACATATGGACTCGTGAATACCTTACAGCTCTGAGGGAGTATCATTATGGGGCAAGCAATCCCTATAACAGAATTAACTTGAACCCTGGTGACATATTTCTGGTGGATAGTGATGGACCACGCTCAGAGTGGCCTATAGGTCAAATAGTCTCTGTTCATCCAGACAGCCAGGGCGTCTTGAGAATAGTGAAAGTACAATGCCGAGGCAACACTACTCTCAAAACTTTAGAGAAATTAGTACCTTTAGAACTGGCCAGAAAAGAAGACGTGCAACGACTTCCAGCACCCGATACGCCAGTACGGGACATACGTCCCCAACGGACTGCTGCACAACAGTGTAAACTCAAATTAAAGCAGCACTATAATTCTGAAGGAGAAAAATAAAGTGATCGCAGTCCTTACCGGGACTTCGACCCGTGTTCTTCCCCCCTGGAATTATGTCGGGAATCCGACACATACACAGATAATAACATAGTCTCCCTTAGTCTGTAATCCCTTCAGGATAGAAAATGGGAAACTCTGTGACGTCATCGATGTCATTGTATATTTACAATATTAAGCACTGTTAATAGAATAGTTTTGTATCTAGATTTAACAAAAAAGTAATCAACAAGACTGAATATAATTATTAACATCAAAATGTAGCTTGGTTCCCTTGTTAATGTAAAATTACTTTGAGAAGTGAACCAGCCTCAGGGCGTTGGCCCAAGTCACTGGCCGACACTCCCACTCTATAACAATAACAAAGGGACAGCCCTACGCTGTACAAGGCTTTAGAGGTGGTGTGAACAACTAGACACCCCAATTACGTGTCAACAACCAGCAATACAGCCTATCAACATCACAACAACGACCGTACCCGACTTATCAAGTATTGTATTTGAAATTATAGTGTACACGTATTTTCATTTATAAATAAGTCGGTTATGGGTATGAAGAAAACAAACACAATGTACGTGTACTCCATTTTCCAGCCCTCACACTTCATGTCATACCTGTAATTGATATGTTTAGGGAACTTTGATTAATTCCTTGCATCCCATACAGGTAAATTGTGAGAGGAGCAGCAAGAATCTGTGCAGACAGTTGGTTTATGCACATAATTAACTACTTGTTTGCCAAGCCTTGTCCTTCCCACCAGCCGCCATTACGTGGCACAAAGAGGCAGGGCCACACCCATCTTAATGCTTCACCTACACGCCTTAGCAGGCCCCCACTACACGCTCAGCTAAGCCATTTGTTATATCAGTATTAGTAGTCATAATTAGTAATTATTACTAGTAGATTAGACCACCATATGTGGTATGACATAATGATAAGTGAACAACCACATGTGGTATTATAATATAATAAAAGGTAAACAATTGGTAGTTTAAGAAGGAGCCATCTCAAAGTGGTTTAGGCTGCCAATTGTCCCCCCCCCCCATAGTGTGTGAGATAATTTCAGGCAGTTTACAAGTACATACAGTTCACTCAATTAATTTTTACTTACTAAGAAAAAATAAATAAGACAGAACTTTATCTTATTAAAGTCAATTTAAAAAAAGAGAAAAGCTGCCTGGAGTTTTCCCCACAAAGTGATTTAGAAGTTGCTATTGCTACTGTTGCTACCCAATCCCCCAATCTTTATGTACCCAATCTGAACATCTTTATCATTGCGATCATTGCTGTCTTCTTATATGTGCTGTCAATCTGCTGTATGGTGTCTATTAATCTTGTTTAAATTACCAATCAAGCTGTCAATGTAATCAATCAGAGCTTTAATATACCAATGTGCTTTAATATACTTACTAATCTCTCTCATCTCATTTTTTTTCTTGCATTGTATTTGTTATCATTTTATTAATTCTGATAGAATTTACCTACTTAAAATTATCTGTGAGATTAAGGACCTGCCCGAAACGCTGCGCGTACTAGTGGCTTTACAAGAGTGTAATTACTGTACTATGCTATGTATTCTCACAGACCCAATGTACCTTCTTGTATATAAATAAATAAAATAAAATAAAGAAATAACAAATTAATTTAATAGCTTCTTTTCATCGGTTGGTGCTAATCTTGCCAGGAAAATTCTTCAGACTCGAACACATATTAACACATATCTCTCAGGCAGCTATCCAAACTATCTTCTCGTTTCACCAATCAGCCCGGCAGATGTTGTGTCCATCATACACTCTTTAAAAACCAAGGCAGGGAACACCAGTGAAATTCCGTCCATTGTATACAAGAGCGCCTCCCATGCCTTTGCGCCACCCATTGCTCTACTGTTCAAGAAATCCATAGAGTGTCATACCTTTCCTGATATCCTTAAAAATGCAAGAGTAACGCCAGTCCATAAAATAGACAATCCGGCGGACATAAACAATTATAGACCAATATCAAACCTACCCATTCTATCAAAATTATTTGAAAAAATTATCTATAAACAGCTTTATTCCTACCTCGTAAAATTCGACATACTCAGCCCCTTCCACTTTGGCTTCCGGGCTAAAACAGCACCAATGATGCAATCATTAGTCTCCTTGACGTAATCTACTCAGCCCTTGACAAAAATGAGTTTCCAATTGGACTCTTCATTGACCTAAGAAAAGCCTTTGATACCTTTGATGATATCTGGCCTTTGATAAGCCGTTTTTTTGGTTTTATAGTAAATCGTCAATTGTATCTTCTGACGTTATCCCTACAGACAAAAGTCAGAAGATACAATTGATAATTTACTATAAAACCAAAAAAATGGCCAATCTACTCATGAAAAACTCTCCAGACACAAAGCAGAACGCTTTAAAAGAGACCAACGTCGTCTATGCCTTTAAATGCCCACTTGGGGACTGTAAGCTCCAAAGAATAAGTATATAGGCAAGACAACAACATCTCTTTCCAGGCGATTAACAATGCATAAGCAGGCGGCTTGACATCTGCGAGGCACTACACATCAAGAAGTCAACACCAGCAATCAACAGCCAATTAATGCACAACTATATTCTACCAACTTCAAGACTCCGTACCAATATAGAAGCATCAAGAGGAAATTTAGGCCAATAGGCCCTTTGCAGTTACTTCCATTCTTCCCGTTCATCTATACCCAATGAACCGTTTTCTGTCTTGTGTTGAAAGCTTGTTCACCTCATCCAAACATATCACCTCACCCAAATGCGAGTATATAAGACAAAAGCTGTTTAAATATTAGCATAGTAAATCTCTCTTTAGTGTTTGCAGGTTATAGTTATGTGTGTGTACACTAAAGTCTTTGAAAATGTAATAAGTTATTACGATACGCGTTCAAGTGTAGCGTCAGACTAGAAATTAAAATGAATTTTGGAGAACTGATTTTTCAATTACCATCAACAGTAAAAAGTAACATAAGAAATATTGAGAAAATTCGTGTTAGAATTATTAATCTTATTTTTTCGGTCATATTAAACAACATATATATATATATATATATATATATATATATATATATATATATATATATATGTCGTACCTAGTAGCCAGAACGCACTTCTCAGCCTACTATGCAAGGCCCAATTTGCCTAATAAGCCAAGTTTTCACGAATTAATATCTTTTCTCAAATTTTTTTCTCATGAAATGATAGAGCTACCCATTTCATTATGTATGAGGTCAATTTTTTTTTATTGGAGTTAAAATTAACGTAGATATATGACCGAACCTAACCAACCCTACCTAACCTAACCTAACCTATCTTTATACGTTAGGTTAGGTTAGGTAGCTAAAAAAAGATAGGTTAGGTTAGGTTAGGTAGGTTAGGTAGTCGAAAAACAATTAATTCATGAAAACTTGGCTTATTAGGCAAATCGGGCCTTGCATATTAGGCTGAGAAGTGCGTTCTGGCTACTAGGTACGACATATATATATATATATATATATATATATATATATATATATATATATATATATATATATATATATATATATATATATATATATATATATATATATATATATCGTACCTAGTAGCCAGAACGCACTTCTCAGCCTACTATGCAATGCCCGATTTGCCTAATAAGCCAAGTTTTCCTGAATTAATATATTTTCTCTAATTTTTTTCTTATGAAATGATAAAGGTACCCATTTCATTATGTATGAGGTCAATTTTTTTTTATTGGAGCTAAAATTAACGTAGATATATGACCGAACCTAACCAACCCTACCTAACCTAACCTAACCTATCTCTATAGGTTAGGTTGGGTTAGGTAGCCGAAAAAGTTAGGTTAGGTTAGGTAGATTACGTATATATATATATATATATATATATATATATATATATATATATATATATATATATATGTCGTACCTAATAGCCAGAACGCACTTCTCAGCCTACTATTCAAGGCCCGATTTGCCTAATAAGCCAAGTTTTCATGAAATAATGTTTTTTCGTCTACCTAACCTACCTAACCTAGCCTAACCTAGCTTTTTTTGGCTACCTAACCTAACCTTACCTATAAATATAGGTTAGGTTAGGTTAGGTAGGGTTGGTTAGGTTCGGTCATATATCTACGTTAATTTTAACTCCAATAAAAAAAAATTGACCTCATACATAGAGAAAAGGGTTGCTTTATCATTTCATAAGAAAAAAATTATAGTAAATATATTAATTCAGGAAAACTTGGCTTATTAGGCAAATCGGGCCTTGAATAGTAGGCTGAGAAGTGAGTTCTGGCTACTAGGTACGACATATATATATATATATATAATTATATATATATGTCGTACCTAGTAGCCAGAACGCACTTCTCAGCCTACTATGCAATGCCCGATTTGCCTAATAAGCCAAGTTTTCCTGAATTAATATATTTTCTCTAATTTTTTTCTTATGAAATGATAAAGGTACCCATTTCATTATGTATGAGGTCAATTTTTTTTATTGGAGCTAAAATTAACGTAGATATATGACCGAACCTAACCAACCCTACCTAACCTAACCTAACCTATCTCTATAGGTTAGGTTGGGTTAGGTAGCCGAAAAAGTTAGGTTAGGTTAGGTAGGTTATGTATATATATATATATATATATATATATATATATATATATATATATATATATATATATATATATATATATATATATATATATATATATGTGGTACCTAGTAGCCAGAACGCACTTCTCAGCCTACTATGCAAGCCCCAATTTGCCTAATAAGCCAAGTTTTCATGAATTAATTGTTTTTCGACTACCTAACCTACCTAACCTAACCTAACATAACTTTTTCGGCTACCTAACCTAACCTAACATATAAAGATAGGTTAGGTTAGGTTAGGTAGGGTTGGTTAGGTTCGGTCATATATCTTTGTTAATTTTAACTCCAATAAAATAAAATTGACCTCATACATAATGGAATGAGTAATTTTATCATTTCATAAGAAAAAAATTAGAGAAAATATATTAATTCAGGAAAACTTCAGGAAAGCTTATTAGGCAAATCGGGCCTTGCATAGTAGGCTGAGAAGTGCGTTCTGGCTACTAGGTACGACATATATATATATATATATATATATATATATATATATATATATATATATATAACTGAAAACTCACACCCCAGAAGTGACTCGAACCCATACTCCCACAACTGGTATGTACAGGGACGCCTTAATCCGCTTGACCATCACGACCGGACATAAGGAAGTGATAGCCGAGGCTATATGAACCACTTCCCCGCCGGCACTCGGATGGTAATCTTGGGCATAGCATTTTATCAAATCACCTCATTCTTTGGGGCACACGTGAGGAACACAAATGCAAACAAGCCTGAATGGTCCCCAGGACTATATACAACTGAAAACTCACACCCCAGAAGTGACTCGAACCCATACTCCCACAACTGGTATGTACAGGGACGCCTTAATCCGCTTGACCATCACGACCGGACATAAGGAAGTGATAGCCGAGGCTATATGAACCACTTCCCCGCCGGCACTCAGATGGTAATCTTGGGCATAGCATTTTATCAAATCACCTCATTCTTTGGGGCACACGTGAGGAACACAAATGCAAACAAGCCTGAATGGTCCCCAGGACTATATACAACTGAAAACTCACACCCCAGAAGTGACTCGAACCCATACTCCCACAACTGGTATGTACAGGGACGCCTTAATCCGCTTGACCATCACGACCGGACATAAGGAAGTGATAGCCGAGGCTATATGAACCACTTCCCCGCCGGCACTCGGATGGTAATCTTGGGCATAGCATTTTATCAAATCACCTCATTCTTTGGGGCACACGTGAGGAACACAAATGCAAACAAGCCTGAATGGTCCCCAGGACTATATACAACTGAAAACTCACACCCCAGAAGTGACTCGAACCCATACTCCCACAACTGGTATGTACAGGGACGCCTTAATCCGCTTGACCATCACGACCGGACATAAGGAAGTGATAGCCGAGGCTATATGAACCACTTCCCCGCCGGCACTCGGATGGTAATCTTGGGCATAGCATTTTATCAAATCACCTCATTCTTTGGGGCACACGTGAGGAACACAAATGCAAACAAGCCTGAATGGTCCCCAGGACTATATACAACTGAAAACTCACACCCCAGAAGTGACTCGAACCCATACTCCCACAACTGGTATGTACAGGGACGCCTTAATCCGCTTGACCATCACGACCGGACATAAGGAAGTGATAGCCGAGGCTATATGAACCACTTCCCCGCCGGCACTCGGATGGTAATCTTGGGCATAGCATTTTATCAAATCACCTCATTCTTTGGGGCACACGTGAGGAACACAAATGCAAACAAGCCTGAATGGTCCCCAGGACTATATACAACTGAAAACTCACACCCCAGAAGTGACTCGAACCCATACTCCCACAACTGGTATGTACAGGGACGCCTTAATCAGCTTGACCATCACGACCGGACATAAGGAAGTGATAGCCGAGGCTATATGAACCACTTCCCCGCCGGCACTCGGATGGTAATCTTGGGCATAGCATTTTATCAAATCACCTCATTCTTTGGGGCACACGTGAGGAACACAAATGCAAACAAGCCTGAATGGTCCCCAGGACTATATACAACTGAAAACTCACACCCCAGAAGTGACTCGAACCCATACTCCCACAACTGGTATGTACAGGGACGCCTTAATCCGCTTGACCATCACGACCGGACATAAGGAAGTGATAGCCGAGGCTATATGAACCACTTCCCCGCCGGCACTCGGATGGTAATCTTGGGCATAGCATTTTATCAAATCACCTCATTCTTTGGGGCACACGTGAGGAACACAAATGCAAACAAGCCTGAATGGTCCCCTGGACTATATACAACTGAAAACTCACACCCCAGAAGTGACTCGAACCCATACTCCCACAACTGGTATGTACAGGGACGCCTTAATCCGCTTGACCATCACGACCGGACATAAGGAAGTGATAGCCGAGGCTATATGAACCACTTCCCCGCCGGCACTCGGATGGTAATCTTGGGCATAGCATTTTATCAAATCACCTCATTCTTTGGGGCACACGTGAGGAACACAAATGCAAACAAGCCTGAATGGTCCCCAGGACTATATACAACTGAAAACTCACACCCCAGAAGTGACTCGAACCCATACTCCCACAACTGGTATGTACAGGGACGCCTTAATCCGCTTGACCATCACGACCGGACATAAGGAAGTGATAGCCGAGGCTATATGAACCACTTCCCCGCCGGCACTCGGATGGTAATCTTGGGCATAGCATTTTATCAAATCACCTCATTCTTTGGGGCACACGTGAGGAACACAAATGCAAACAAGCCTGAATGGTCCCCAGGACTATATACAACTGAAAACTCACACCCCAGAAGTGACTCGAACCCATACTCCCACAACTGGTATGTACAGGGACGCCTTAATCCGCTTGACCATCACGACCGGACATAAGGAAGTGATAGCCGAGGCTATATGAATCACTTCCCCGCCGGCACTCGGATGGTAATCTTGGGCATAGCATTTTATCAAATCACCTCATTCTTTGGGGCACACGTGAGGAACACAAATGCAAACAAGCCTGAATGGTCCCCAGGACTATATACAACTGAAAACTCACACCCCAGAAGTGACTCGAACCCATACTCCCACAACTGGTATGTACAGGGACGCCTTAATCCGCTTGACCATCACGACCGGACATAAGGAAGTGATAGCCGAGGCTATATGAACCACTTCCCCGCCGGCACTCGGATGGTAATCTTGGGCATAGCATTTTATCAAATCACCTCATTCTTTGGGGCACACGTGAGGAACACAAATGCAAACAAGCCTGAATGGTCCCCAGGACTATATACAACTGAAAACTCACACCCCAGAAGTGACTCGAACCCATACTCCCACAACTGGTATGTACAGGGACGCCTTAATCCGCTTGACCATCACGACCGGACATAAGGAAGTGATAGCCGAGGCTATATGAACCACTTCCCCGCCGGCACTCGGATGGTAATCTTGGGCATAGCATTTTATCAAATCACCTCATTCTTTGGGGCACACGTGAGGAACACAAATGCAAACAAGCCTGAATGGTCCCCAGGACTATATACAACTGAAAACTCACACCCCAGAAGTGACTCGAACCCATACTCCCACAACTGGTATGTACAGGGACGCCTTAATCCGCTTGACCATCACGACCGGACATAAGGAAGTGATAGCCGAGGCTATATGAACCACTTCCCCGCCGGCACTCGGATGGTAATCTTGGGCATAGCATTTTATCAAATCACCTCATTCTTTGGGGCACACGTGAGGAACACAAATGCAAACAAGCCTGAATGGTCCCCAGGACTATATACAACTGAAAACTCACACCCCAGAAGTGACTCGAACCCATACTCCCACAACTGGTATGTACAGGGACGCCTTAATCCGCTTGACCATCACGACCGGACATAAGGAAGTGATAGCCGAGGCTATATGAACCACTTCCCCGCCGGCACTCGGATGGTAATCTTGGGCATAGCATTTTATCAAATCACCTCATTCTTTGGGGCACACGTGAGGAACACAAATGCAAACAAGCCTGAATGGTCCCCAGGACTATATACAACTGAAAACTCACACCCCAGAAGTGACTCGAACCCATACTCCCACAACTGGTATGTACAGGGACGCCTTAATCAGCTTGACCATCACGACCGGACATAAGGAAGTGATAGCCGAGGCTATATGAACCACTTCCCCGCCGGCACTCGGATGGTAATCTTGGGCATAGCATTTTATCAAATCACCTCATTCTTTGGGGCACACGTGAGGAACACAAATGCAAACAAGCCTGAATGGTCCCCAGGACTATATACAACTGAAAACTCACACCCCAGAAGTGACTCGAACCCATACTCCCACAACTGGTATGTACAGGGACGCCTTAATCCGCTTGACCATCACGACCGGACATAAGGAAGTGATAGCCGAGGCTATATGAACCACTTCCCCGCCGGCACTCGGATGGTAATCTTGGGCATAGCATTTTATCAAATCACCTCATTCTTTGGGGCACACGTGAGGAACACAAATGCAAACAAGCCTGAATGGTCCCCTGGACTATATACAACTGAAAACTCACACCCCAGAAGTGACTCGAACCCATACTCCCACAACTGGTATGTACAGGGACGCCTTAATCCGCTTGACCATCACGACCGGACATAAGGAAGTGATAGCCGAGGCTATATGAACCACTTCCCCGCCGGCACTCGGATGGTAATCTTGGGCATAGCATTTTATCAAATCACCTCATTCTTTGGGGCACACGTGAGGAACACAAATGCAAACAAGCCTGAATGGTCCCCAGGACTATATACAACTGAAAACTCACACCCCAGAAGTGACTCGAACCCATACTCCCACAACTGGTATGTACAGGGACGCCTTAATCCGCTTGACCATCACGACCGGACATAAGGAAGTGATAGCCGAGGCTATATGAATCACTTCCCCGCCGGCACTCGGATGGTAATCTTGGGCATAGCATTTTATCAAATCACCTCATTCTTTGGGGCACACGTGAGGAACACAAATGCAAACAAGCCTGAATGGTCCCCAGGACTATATACAACTGAAAACTCACACCCCAGAAGTGACTCGAACCCATACTCCCACAACTGGTATGTACAGGGACGCCTTAATCCGCTTGACCATCACGACCGGACATAAGGAAGTGATAGCCGAGGCTATATGAACCACTTCCCCGCCGGCACTCGGATGGTAATCTTGGGCATAGCATTTTATCAAATCACCTCATTCTTTGGGGCACACGTGAGGAACACAAATGCAAACAAGCCTGAATGGTCCCCAGGACTATATACAACTGAAAACTCACACCCCAGAAGTGACTCGAACCCATACTCCCACAACTGGTATGTACAGGGACGCCTTAATCCGCTTGACCATCACGACCGGACATAAGGAAGTGATAGCCGAGGCTATATGAATCACTTCCCCGCCGGCACTCGGATGGTAATCTTGGGCATAGCATTTTATCAAATCACCTCATTCTTTGGGGCACACGTGAGGAACACAAATGCAAACAAGCCTGAATGGTCCCCAGGACTATATACAACTGAAAACTCACACCCCAGAAGTGACTCGAACCCATACTCCCACAACTGGTATGTACAGGGACGCCTTAATCCGCTTGACCATCACGACCGGACATAAGGAAGTGATAGCCGAGGCTATATGAACCACTTCCTTGCCGGCACTCGGATGGTAATCTTGGGCATAGCATTTTATCAAATCACCTCATTCTTTGGGGCACACGTGAGGAACACAAATGCAAACAAGCCTGAATGGTCCCCAGGACTATATACAACTGAAAACTCACACCCCAGAAGTGACTCGAACCCATACTCCCACAACTGGTATGTACAGGGACGCCTTAATCCGCTTGACCATCACGACCGGACATAAGGAAGTGATAGCCGAGGCTATATGAACCACTTCCCCGCCGGCACTCGGATGGTAATCTTGGGCATAGCATTTTATCAAATCACCTCATTCTTTGGGGCACACGTGAGGAACACAAATGCAAACAAGCCTGAATGGTCCCCAGGACTATATACAACTGAAAACTCACACCCCAGAAGTGACTCGAACCCATACTCCCACAACTGGTATGTACAGGGACACCTTAATCCGCTTGACCATCACGACCGGACATAAGGAAGTGATAGCCGAGGCTATATGAACCACTTCCCCGCCGGCACTCGGATGGTAATCTTGGGCATAGCATTTTTCTGGGGTGTGAGTTTTCAGTTGTATATAGTCCTGGGGACCATTCAGGCTTGTTTGCATTTGTGTTCCTCACGTGTGCCCCAAAGAATGAGGTGATTTGATAAAATGCTATGCCCAAGATTACCATCCGAGTGCCGGCGGGGAAGTGGTTCATATAGCCTCGGCTATCACTTCCTTATGTCCGGTCGTGATGGTCAAGCGGATTAAGGCGTCCCTGTACATACCAGTTGTGGGAGTATGGGTTCGAGTCACTTCTGGGGTGTGAGTTTTCAGTTGTATATAGTCCTGGGGACCATTCAGGCTTGTTTGCATTTGTGTTCCTCACGTGTGCCCCAAAGAATGAGGTGATTTGATAAAATGCTATGCCCAAGATTACCATCCGAGTGCCGGCGGGGAAGTGGTTCATATAGCCTCGGCTATCACTTCCTTATGTCCGGTCGTGATGGTCAAGCGGATTAAGGCGTCCCTGTACATACCAGTTGTGGGAGTATGGGTTCGAGTCACTTCTGGGGTGTGAGTTTTCAGTTGTATATAGTCCTGGGGACCATTCAGGCTTGTTTGCATTTGTGTTCCTCACGTGTGCCCCAAAGAATGAGGTGATTTGATAAAATGCTATGCCCAAGATTACCATCCGAGTGCCGGCGGGGAAGTGGTTCATATAGCCTCGGCTATCACTTCCTTATGTCCGGTCGTGATGGTCAAGCGGATTAAGGCGTCCCTGTACATACCAGTTGTGGGAGTATGGGTTCGAGTCACTTCTGGGGTGTGAGTTTTCAGTTGTATATAGTCCTGGGGACCATTCAGGCTTGTTTGCATTTGTGTTCCTCACGTGTGCCCCAAAGAATGAGGTGATTTGATAAAATGCTATGCCCAAGATTACCATCCGAGTGCCGGCGGGGAAGTGGTTCATATAGCCTCGGCTATCACTTCCTTATGTCCGGTCGTGATGGTCAAGCGGATTAAGGCGTCCCTGTACATACCAGTTGTGGGAGTATGGGTTCGAGTCACTTCTGGGGTGTGAGTTTTCAGTTGTATATAGTCCTGGGGACCATTCAGGCTTGTTTGCATTTGTGTTCCTCACGTGTGCCCCAAAGAATGAGGTGATTTGATAAAATGCTATGCCCAAGATTACCATCCGAGTGCCGGCGGGGAAGTGGTTCATATAGCCTCGGCTATCACTTCCTTATGTCCGGTCGTGATGGTCAAGCGGATTAAGGCGTCCCTGTACATACCAGTTGTGGGAGTATGGGTTCGAGTCACTTCTGGGGTGTGAGTTTTCAGTTGTATATAGTCCTGGGGACCATTCAGGCTTGTTTGCATTTGTGTTCCTCACGTGTGCCCCAAAGAATGAGGTGATTTGATAAAATGCTATGCCCAAGATTACCATCCGAGTGCCGGCGGGGAAGTGGTTCATATAGCCTCGGCTATCACTTCCTTATGTCCGGTCGTGATGGTCAAGCGGATTAAGGCGTCCCTGTACATACCAGTTGTGGGAGTATGGGTTCGAGTCACTTCTGGGGTGTGAGTTTTCAGTTGTATATAGTCCTGGGGACCATTCAGGCTTGTTTGCATTTGTGTTCCTCACGTGTGCCCCAAAGAATGAGGTGATTTGATAAAATGCTATGCCCAAGATTACCATCCGAGTGCCGGCGGGGAAGTGGTTCATATAGCCTCGGCTATCACTTCCTTATGTCCGGTCGTGATGGTCAAGCGGATTAAGGCGTCCCTGTACATACCAGTTGTGGGAGTATGGGTTCGAGTCACTTCTGGGGTGTGAGTTTTCAGTTGTATATAGTCCTGGGGACCATTCAGGCTTGTTTGCATTTGTGTTCCTCACGTGTGCCCCAAAGAATGAGGTGATTTGATAAAATGCTATGCCCAAGATTACCATCCGAGTGCCGGCGGGGAAGTGGTTCATATAGCCTCGGCTATCACTTCCTTATGTCCGGTCGTGATGGTCAAGCGGATTAAGGCGTCCCTGTACATACCAGTTGTGGGAGTATGGGTTCGAGTCACTTCTGGGGTGTGAGTTTTCAGTTGTATATAGTCCTGGGGACCATTCAGGCTTGTTTGCATTTGTGTTCCTCACGTGTGCCCCAAAGAATGAGGTGATTTGATAAAATGCTATGCCCAAGATTACCATCCGAGTGCCGGCGGGGAAGTGGTTCATATAGCCTCGGCTATCACTTCCTTATGTCCGGTCGTGATGGTCAAGCGGATTAAGGCGTCCCTGTACATACCAGTTGTGGGAGTATGGGTTCGAGTCACTTCTGGGGTGTGAGTTTTCAGTTGTATATAGTCCTGGGGACCATTCAGGCTTGTTTGCATTTGTGTTCCTCACGTGTGCCCCAAAGAATGAGGTGATTTGATAAAATGCTATGCCCAAGATTACCATCCGAGTGCCGGCGGGGAAGTGGTTCATATAGCCTCGGCTATCACTTCCTTATGTCCGGTCGTGATGGTCAAGCGGATTAAGGCGTCCCTGTACATACCAGTTGTGGGAGTATGGGTTCGAGTCACTTCTGGGGTGTGAGTTTTCAGTTGTATATAGTCCTGGGGACCATTCAGGCTTGTTTGCATTTGTGTTCCTCACGTGTGCCCCAAAGAATGAGGTGATTTGATAAAATGCTATGCCCAAGATTACCATCCGAGTGCCGGCGGGGAAGTGGTTCATATAGCCTCGGCTATCACTTCCTTATGTCCGGTCGTGATGGTCAAGCGGATTAAGGCGTCCCTGTACATACCAGTTGTGGGAGTATGGGTTCGAGTCACTTCTGGGGTGTGAGTTTTCAGTTGTATATAGTCCTGGGGACCATTCAGGCTTGTTTGCATTTGTGTTCCTCACGTGTGCCCCAAAGAATGAGGTGATTTGATAAAATGCTATGCCCAAGATTACCATCCGAGTGCCGGCGGGGAAGTGGTTCATATAGCCTCGGCTATCACTTCCTTATGTCCGGTCGTGATGGTCAAGCGGATTAAGGCGTCCCTGTACATACCAGTTGTGGGAGTATGGGTTCGAGTCACTTCTGGGGTGTGAGTTTTCAGTTGTATATAGTCCTGGGGACCATTCAGGCTTGTTTGCATTTGTGTTCCTCACGTGTGCCCCAAAGAATGAGGTGATTTGATAAAATGCTATGCCCAAGATTACCATCCGAGTGCCGGCGGGGAAGTGGTTCATATAGCCTCGGCTATCACTTCCTTATGTCCGGTCGTGATGGTCAAGCGGATTAAGGCGTCCCTGTACATACCAGTTGTGGGAGTATGGGTTCGAGTCACTTCTGGGGTGTGAGTTTTCAGTTGTATATAGTCCTGGGGACCATTCAGGCTTGTTTGCATTTGTGTTCCTCACGTGTGCCCCAAAGAATGAGGTGATTTGATAAAATGCTATGCCCAAGATTACCATCCGAGTGCCGGCGGGGAAGTGGTTCATATAGCCTCGGCTATCACTTCCTTATGTCCGGTCGTGATGGTCAAGCGGATTAAGGCGTCCCTGTACATACCAGTTGTGGGAGTATGGGTTCGAGTCACTTCTGGGGTGTGAGTTTTCAGTTGTATATAGTCCTGGGGACCATTCAGGCTTGTTTGCATTTGTGTTCCTCACGTGTGCCCCAAAGAATGAGGTGATTTGATAAAATGCTATGCCCAAGATTACCATCCGAGTGCCGGCGGGGAAGTGGTTCATATAGCCTCGGCTATCACTTCCTTATGTCCGGTCGTGATGGTCAAGCGGATTAAGGCGTCCCTGTACATACCAGTTGTGGGAGTATGGGTTCGAGTCACTTCTGGGGTGTGAGTTTTCAGTTGTATATAGTCCTGGGGACCATTCAGGCTTGTTTGCATTTGTGTTCCTCACGTGTGCCCCAAAGAATGAGGTGATTTGATAAAATGCTATGCCCAAGATTACCATCCGAGTGCCGGCGGGGAAGTGGTTCATATAGCCTCGGCTATCACTTCCTTATGTCCGGTCGTGATGGTCAAGCGGATTAAGGCGTCCCTGTACATACCAGTTGTGGGAGTATGGGTTCGAGTCACTTCTGGGGTGTGAGTTTTCAGTTGTATATAGTCCTGGGGACCATTCAGGCTTGTTTGCATTTGTGTTCCTCACGTGTGCCCCAAAGAATGAGGTGATTTGATAAAATGCTATGCCCAAGATTACCATCCGAGTGCCGGCGGGGAAGTGGTTCATATAGCCTCGGCTATCACTTCCTTATGTCCGGTCGTGATGGTCAAGCGGATTAAGGCGTCCCTGTACATACCAGTTGTGGGAGTATGGGTTCGAGTCACTTCTGGGGTGTGAGTTTTCAGTTGTATATAGTCCTGGGGACCATTCAGGCTTGTTTGCATTTGTGTTCCTCACGTGTGCCCCAAAGAATGAGGTGATTTGATAAAATGCTATGCCCAAGATTACCATCCGAGTGCCGGCGGGGAAGTGGTTCATATAGCCTCGGCTATCACTTCCTTATGTCCGGTCGTGATGGTCAAGCGGATTAAGGCGTCCCTGTACATACCAGTTGTGGGAGTATGGGTTCGAGTCACTTCTGGGGTGTGAGTTTTCAGTTGTATATAGTCCTGGGGACCATTCAGGCTTGTTTGCATTTGTGTTCCTCACGTGTGCCCCAAAGAATGAGGTGATTTGATAAAATGCTATGCCCAAGATTACCATCCGAGTGCCGGCGGGGAAGTGGTTCATATAGCCTCGGCTATCACTTCCTTATGTCCGGTCGTGATGGTCAAGCGGATTAAGGCGTCCCTGTACATACCAGTTGTGGGAGTATGGGTTCGAGTCACTTCTGGGGTGTGAGTTTTCAGTTGTATATAGTCCTGGGGACCATTCAGGCTTGTTTGCATTTGTGTTCCTCACGTGTGCCCCAAAGAATGAGGTGATTTGATAAAATGCTATGCCCAAGATTACCATCCGAGTGCCGGCGGGGAAGTGGTTCATATAGCCTCGGCTATCACTTCCTTATGTCCGGTCGTGATGGTCAAGCGGATTAAGGCGTCCCTGTACATACCAGTTGTGGGAGTATGGGTTCGAGTCACTTCTGGGGTGTGAGTTTTCAGTTGTATATAGTCCTGGGGACCATTCAGGCTTGTTTGCATTTGTGTTCCTCACGTGTGCCCCAAAGAATGAGGTGATTTGATAAAATGCTATGCCCAAGATTACCATCCGAGTGCCGGCGGGGAAGTGGTTCATATAGCCTCGGCTATCACTTCCTTATGTCCGGTCGTGATGGTCAAGCGGATTAAGGCGTCCCTGTACATACCAGTTGTGGGAGTATGGGTTCGAGTCACTTCTGGGGTGTGAGTTTTCAGTTGTATATAGTCCTGGGGACCATTCAGGCTTGTTTGCATTTGTGTTCCTCACGTGTGCCCCAAAGAATGAGGTGATTTGATAAAATGCTATGCCCAAGATTACCATCCGAGTGCCGGCGGGGAAGTGGTTCATATAGCCTCGGCTATCACTTCCTTATGTCCGGTCGTGATGGTCAAGCGGATTAAGGCGTCCCTGTACATACCAGTTGTGGGAGTATGGGTTCGAGTCACTTCTGGGGTGTGAGTTTTCAGTTGTATATAGTCCTGGGGACCATTCAGGCTTGTTTGCATTTGTGTTCCTCACGTGTGCCCCAAAGAATGAGGTGATTTGATAAAATGCTATGCCCAAGATTACCATCCGAGTGCCGGCGGGGAAGTGGTTCATATAGCCTCGGCTATCACTTCCTTATGTCCGGTCGTGATGGTCAAGCGGATTAAGGCGTCCCTGTACATACCAGTTGTGGGAGTATGGGTTCGAGTCACTTCTGGGGTGTGAGTTTTCAGTTGTATATAGTCCTGGGGACCATTCAGGCTTGTTTGCATTTGTGTTCCTCACGTGTGCCCCAAAGAATGAGGTGATTTGATAAAATGCTATGCCCAAGATTACCATCCGAGTGCCGGCGGGGAAGTGGTTCATATAGCCTCGGCTATCACTTCCTTATGTCCGGTCGTGATGGTCAAGCGGATTAAGGCGTCCCTGTACATACCAGTTGTGGGAGTATGGGTTCGAGTCACTTCTGGGGTGTGAGTTTTCAGTTGTATATAGTCCTGGGGACCATTCAGGCTTGTTTGCATTTGTGTTCCTCACGTGTGCCCCAAAGAATGAGGTGATTTGATAAAATGCTATGCCCAAGATTACCATCCGAGTGCCGGCGGGGAAGTGGTTCATATAGCCTCGGCTATCACTTCCTTATGTCCGGTCGTGATGGTCAAGCGGATTAAGGCGTCCCTGTACATACCAGTTGTGGGAGTATGGGTTCGAGTCACTTCTGGGGTGTGAGTTTTCAGTTGTATATAGTCCTGGGGACCATTCAGGCTTGTTTGCATTTGTGTTCCTCACGTGTGCCCCAAAGAATGAGGTGATTTGATAAAATGCTATGCCCAAGATTACCATCCGAGTGCCGGCGGGGAAGTGGTTCATATAGCCTCGGCTATCACTTCCTTATGTCCGGTCGTGATGGTCAAGCGGATTAAGGCGTCCCTGTACATACCAGTTGTGGGAGTATGGGTTCGAGTCACTTCTGGGGTGTGAGTTTTCAGTTGTATATAGTCCTGGGGACCATTCAGGCTTGTTTGCATTTGTGTTCCTCACGTGTGCCCCAAAGAATGAGGTGATTTGATAAAATGCTATGCCCAAGATTACCATCCGAGTGCCGGCGGGGAAGTGGTTCATATAGCCTCGGCTATCACTTCCTTATGTCCGGTCGTGATGGTCAAGCGGATTAAGGCGTCCCTGTACATACCAGTTGTGGGAGTATGGGTTCGAGTCACTTCTGGGGTGTGAGTTTTCAGTTGTATATAGTCCTGGGGACCATTCAGGCTTGTTTGCATTTGTGTTCCTCACGTGTGCCCCAAAGAATGAGGTGATTTGATAAAATGCTATGCCCAAGATTACCATCCGAGTGCCGGCGGGGAAGTGGTTCATATAGCCTCGGCTATCACTTCCTTATGTCCGGTCGTGATGGTCAAGCGGATTAAGGCGTCCCTGTACATACCAGTTGTGGGAGTATGGGTTCGAGTCACTTCTGGGGTGTGAGTTTTCAGTTGTATATAGTCCTGGGGACCATTCAGGCTTGTTTGCATTTGTGTTCCTCACGTGTGCCCCAAAGAATGAGGTGATTTGATAAAATGCTATGCCCAAGATTACCATCCGAGTGCCGGCGGGGAAGTGGTTCATATAGCCTCGGCTATCACTTCCTTATGTCCGGTCGTGATGGTCAAGCGGATTAAGGCGTCCCTGTACATACCAGTTGTGGGAGTATGGGTTCGAGTCACTTCTGGGGTGTGAGTTTTCAGTTGTATATAGTCCTGGGGACCATTCAGGCTTGTTTGCATTTGTGTTCCTCACGTGTGCCCCAAAGAATGAGGTGATTTGATAAAATGCTATGCCCAAGATTACCATCCGAGTGCCGGCGGGGAAGTGGTTCATATAGCCTCGGCTATCACTTCCTTATGTCCGGTCGTGATGGTCAAGCGGATTAAGGCGTCCCTGTACATACCAGTTGTGGGAGTATGGGTTCGAGTCACTTCTGGGGTGTGAGTTTTCAGTTGTATATAGTCCTGGGGACCATTCAGGCTTGTTTGCATTTGTGTTCCTCACGTGTGCCCCAAAGAATGAGGTGATTTGATAAAATGCTATGCCCAAGATTACCATCCGAGTGCCGGCGGGGAAGTGGTTCATATAGCCTCGGCTATCACTTCCTTATGTCCGGTCGTGATGGTCAAGCGGATTAAGGCGTCCCTGTACATACCAGTTGTGGGAGTATGGGTTCGAGTCACTTCTGGGGTGTGAGTTTTCAGTTGTATATAGTCCTGGGGACCATTCAGGCTTGTTTGCATTTGTGTTCCTCACGTGTGCCCCAAAGAATGAGGTGATTTGATAAAATGCTATGCCCAAGATTACCATCCGAGTGCCGGCGGGGAAGTGGTTCATATAGCCTCGGCTATCACTTCCTTATGTCCGGTCGTGATGGTCAAGCGGATTAAGGCGTCCCTGTACATACCAGTTGTGGGAGTATGGGTTCGAGTCACTTCTGGGGTGTGAGTTTTCAGTTGTATATAGTCCTGGGGACCATTCAGGCTTGTTTGCATTTGTGTTCCTCACGTGTGCCCCAAAGAATGAGGTGATTTGATAAAATGCTATGCCCAAGATTACCATCCGAGTGCCGGCGGGGAAGTGGTTCATATAGCCTCGGCTATCACTTCCTTATGTCCGGTCGTGATGGTCAAGCGGATTAAGGCGTCCCTGTACATACCAGTTGTGGGAGTATGGGTTCGAGTCACTTCTGGGGTGTGAGTTTTCAGTTGTATATAGTCCTGGGGACCATTCAGGCTTGTTTGCATTTGTGTTCCTCACGTGTGCCCCAAAGAATGAGGTGATTTGATAAAATGCTATGCCCAAGATTACCATCCGAGTGCCGGCGGGGAAGTGGTTCATATAGCCTCGGCTATCACTTCCTTATGTCCGGTCGTGATGGTCAAGCGGATTAAGGCGTCCCTGTACATACCAGTTGTGGGAGTATGGGTTCGAGTCACTTCTGGGGTGTGAGTTTTCAGTTGTATATAGTCCTGGGGACCATTCAGGCTTGTTTGCATTTGTGTTCCTCACGTGTGCCCCAAAGAATGAGGTGATTTGATAAAATGCTATGCCCAAGATTACCATCCGAGTGCCGGCGGGGAAGTGGTTCATATAGCCTCGGCTATCACTTCCTTATGTCCGGTCGTGATGGTCAAGCGGATTAAGGCGTCCCTGTACATACCAGTTGTGGGAGTATGGGTTCGAGTCACTTCTGGGGTGTGAGTTTTCAGTTGTATATAGTCCTGGGGACCATTCAGGCTTGTTTGCATTTGTGTTCCTCACGTGTGCCCCAAAGAATGAGGTGATTTGATAAAATGCTATGCCCAAGATTACCATCCGAGTGCCGGCGGGGAAGTGGTTCATATAGCCTCGGCTATCACTTCCTTATGTCCGGTCGTGATGGTCAAGCGGATTAAGGCGTCCCTGTACATACCAGTTGTGGGAGTATGGGTTCGAGTCACTTCTGGGGTGTGAGTTTTCAGTTGTATATAGTCCTGGGGACCATTCAGGCTTGTTTGCATTTGTGTTCCTCACGTGTGCCCCAAAGAATGAGGTGATTTGATAAAATGCTATGCCCAAGATTACCATCCGAGTGCCGGCGGGGAAGTGGTTCATATAGCCTCGGCTATCACTTCCTTATGTCCGGTCGTGATGGTCAAGCGGATTAAGGCGTCCCTGTACATACCAGTTGTGGGAGTATGGGTTCGAGTCACTTCTGGGGTGTGAGTTTTCAGTTGTATATAGTCCTGGGGACCATTCAGGCTTGTTTGCATTTGTGTTCCTCACGTGTGCCCCAAAGAATGAGGTGATTTGATAAAATGCTATGCCCAAGATTACCATCCGAGTGCCGGCGGGGAAGTGGTTCATATAGCCTCGGCTATCACTTCCTTATGTCCGGTCGTGATGGTCAAGCGGATTAAGGCGTCCCTGTACATACCAGTTGTGGGAGTATGGGTTCGAGTCACTTCTGGGGTGTGAGTTTTCAGTTGTATATAGTCCTGGGGACCATTCAGGCTTGTTTGCATTTGTGTTCCTCACGTGTGCCCCAAAGAATGAGGTGATTTGATAAAATGCTATGCCCAAGATTACCATCCGAGTGCCGGCGGGGAAGTGGTTCATATAGCCTCGGCTATCACTTCCTTATGTCCGGTCGTGATGGTCAAGCGGATTAAGGCGTCCCTGTACATACCAGTTGTGGGAGTATGGGTTCGAGTCACTTCTGGGGTGTGAGTTTTCAGTTGTATATAGTCCTGGGGACCATTCAGGCTTGTTTGCATTTGTGTTCCTCACGTGTGCCCCAAAGAATGAGGTGATTTGATAAAATGCTATGCCCAAGATTACCATCCGAGTGCCGGCGGGGAAGTGGTTCATATAGCCTCGGCTATCACTTCCTTATGTCCGGTCGTGATGGTCAAGCGGATTAAGGCGTCCCTGTACATACCAGTTGTGGGAGTATGGGTTCGAGTCACTTCTGGGGTGTGAGTTTTCAGTTGTATATAGTCCTGGGGACCATTCAGGCTTGTTTGCATTTGTGTTCCTCACGTGTGCCCCAAAGAATGAGGTGATTTGATAAAATGCTATGCCCAAGATTACCATCCGAGTGCCGGCGGGGAAGTGGTTCATATAGCCTCGGCTATCACTTCCTTATGTCCGGTCGTGATGGTCAAGCGGATTAAGGCGTCCCTGTACATACCAGTTGTGGGAGTATGGGTTCGAGTCACTTCTGGGGTGTGAGTTTTCAGTTGTATATAGTCCTGGGGACCATTCAGGCTTGTTTGCATTTGTGTTCCTCACGTGTGCCCCAAAGAATGAGGTGATTTGATAAAATGCTATGCCCAAGATTACCATCCGAGTGCCGGCGGGGAAGTGGTTCATATAGCCTCGGCTATCACTTCCTTATGTCCGGTCGTGATGGTCAAGCGGATTAAGGCGTCCCTGTACATACCAGTTGTGGGAGTATGGGTTCGAGTCACTTCTGGGGTGTGAGTTTTCAGTTGTATATAGTCCTGGGGACCATTCAGGCTTGTTTGCATTTGTGTTCCTCACGTGTGCCCCAAAGAATGAGGTGATTTGATAAAATGCTATGCCCAAGATTACCATCCGAGTGCCGGCGGGGAAGTGGTTCATATAGCCTCGGCTATCACTTCCTTATGTCCGGTCGTGATGGTCAAGCGGATTAAGGCGTCCCTGTACATACCAGTTGTGGGAGTATGGGTTCGAGTCACTTCTGGGGTGTGAGTTTTCAGTTGTATATAGTCCTGGGGACCATTCAGGCTTGTTTGCATTTGTGTTCCTCACGTGTGCCCCAAAGAATGAGGTGATTTGATAAAATGCTATGCCCAAGATTACCATCCGAGTGCCGGCGGGGAAGTGGTTCATATAGCCTTGGCTATCACTTCCTTATGTCCGGTCGTGATGGTCAAGCGGATTAAGGCGTCCCTGTACATACCAGTTGTGGGAGTATGGGTTCGAGTCACTTCTGGGGTGTGAGTTTTCAGTTGTATATAGTCCTGGGGACCATTCAGGCTTGTTTGCATTTGTGTTCCTCACGTGTGCCCCAAAGAATGAGGTGATTTGATAAAATGCTATGCCCAAGATTACCATCCGAGTGCCGGCGGGGAAGTGGTTCATATAGCCTCGGCTATCACTTCCTTATGTCCGGTCGTGATGGTCAAGTGGATTAAGGCGTCCCTGTACATACCAGTTGTGGGAGTATGGGTTCGAGTCACTTCTGGGGTGTGAGTTTTCAGTTGTATATAGTCCTGGGGACCATTCAGGCTTGTTTGCATTTGTGTTCCTCACGTGTGCCCCAAAGAATGAGGTGATTTGATAAAATGCTATGCCCAAGATTACCATCCGAGTGCCGGCGGGGAAGTGGTTCATATAGCCTCGGCTATCACTTCCTTATGTCCGGTCGTGATGGTCAAGCGGATTAAGGCGTCCCTGTACATACCAGTTGTGGGAGTATGGGTTCGAGTCACTTCTGGGGTGTGAGTTTTCAGTTGTATATAGTCCTGGGGACCATTCAGGCTTGTTTGCATTTGTGTTCCTCACGTGTGCCCCAAAGAATGAGGTGATTTGATAAAATGCTATGCCCAAGATTACCATCCGAGTGCCGGCGGGGAAGTGGTTCATATAGCCTCGGCTATCACTTCCTTATGTCCGGTCGTGATGGTCAAGCGGATTAAGGCGTCCCTGTACATACCAGTTGTGGGAGTATGGGTTCGAGTCACTTCTGGGGTGTGAGTTTTCAGTTGTATATAGTCCTGGGGACCATTCAGGCTTGTTTGCATTTGTGTTCCTCACGTGTGCCCCAAAGAATGAGGTGATTTGATAAAATGCTATGCCCAAGATTACCATCCGAGTGCCGGCGGGGAAGTGGTTCATATAGCCTCGGCTATCACTTCCTTATGTCCGGTCGTGATGGTCAAGCGGATTAAGGCGTCCCTGTACATACCAGTTGTGGGAGTATGGGTTCGAGTCACTTCTGGGGTGTGAGTTTTCAGTTGTATATAGTCCTGGGGACCATTCAGGCTTGTTTGCATATATATATATATATATATATATATATATATATATATATATATATATATATATATATATATATATATATATATATATATATATGTCGTACCTAATAGCCAGAACGCACTTCTCAGCCTACTATTCAAGGCCCGATTTGCCTAATAAGCCAAGTTTTCATGAATTAATGTTTTTTCGTCTACCTAACCTACCTAACCTAACCTAACCTAGCTTTTTTTGGCTACCTAACCTAACCTTACCTATAAATATAGGTTAGGTTAGGTTAGGTAGGGTTGGTTAGGTTCAGTCATATATCTACGTTAATTTTAACTCCAATAAAAAAAAATTGATCTCATACATAGAGAAAAGGGTTGCTTTATAATTTCATAAGAAAAAAATTATAGTAAATATATTAATTCAGGAAAACTTGGCTTATTAGGCAAATCGGGCCTTGAATAGTAGGCTGAGAAGTGAGTTCTGGCTACTAGGTACGACATATATATATATATATATATATATATATATATATATATATATATATATATATATATATATATATATATATATATTAGTATATTTTGGTAGCAGTCTTTCCTGTAGACATATATTATTAAATATGACCGAAAAAGTAAGATTAATAATTCTAACACGAATTTTCTCAATCTTTCATACATTTCTTTTCACTGTTGGAGGTAAATCAAAAATCAATTCTCCAAAATTCATTTTTATTTCTAGTCTGACGCGACACAAGCGCGTTTCGTAAAACTTATTACATTTTCAAAGACTTTAGTTTACAAATACACAACTGAATAGAACTTACGCATCTCCGATTTTATATCTACATTTGAGAGAGGTGGATTGGGTGAGGTGGCATTAATAGGGTATTAATTTCATCAACACAAGACAGAACAAGAGGTGGTATTAATAGGGTATTAATTTCATCAACACAAGACAGAACACGATACAATGGGTATTGAATAGAAGTGATTGTAGAAAGCCTATTGGTCCATATTTCTTGATGCTTCTATATTGGAGCGGAGTCTTGAGGTGGGTAGAATATAGTTGTGCATTAATTGGCTGTTGATTGCTGGTGTTGACTTCTTGATGTGTAGTGCCACGCAAACGTCAAGCCGCCTGCTATCGCTGTATCTATCGATGAGTTCTGTGTTGTTTACTAGGATTTCTCTGGCGATGGTTTGGTTGTGGGAAGAGATTATATGTTCCTTAATGGAGCCCTGTTGCTTATGCATCGTTAAATGCCTAGAAAGAGATGTTGTTGTCTTGCCTATATACTGGGTTTTTTGGAGCTTACAGTCCCCAAGAGGGCATTTGAAGGCATAGACGACGTTAGTCTCTTTTAAAGCGTTCTGTTTTGTGGCTGGAGAGTTTCTCATGAGTAGGCTGGCCGTTTTTCTGGTTTTATAGTAAATTGTCAGTTGTATCTTCTGATTTTTGTCTGTAGGGATAACGTTTCTATTAACAATATCTTTCAGGACCCTTTCCTCCGTTTTATGAGCTGTGGAAAAGAAGCTCCTGTAAAATAGTCTAATAGGGGGTATAGGTGTTGTGCCAGGTATAGGGGGTATAGGTGAACTGGCCAGAAAAGAAGACGTGCAACGACTTCCAGCACCCGATACGCCAGTACGGGACATACGTCCCCAACGGACTGCTGCACAACAGTGTAAACTCAAATTAAAGCAGCACTATAATTCTGAAGGAGAAAAATAAAGTGATCGCAGTCCTTACCGGGACTTCGACCCGTGTTCTTCCCCCCTGGAATTATGTCGGGAATCCGACACATACACAGATAATAACATAGTCTCCCTTAGTCTGTAATCCCTTCAGGATAGAAAATGGGAAACTCTGTGACGTCATCGATGTCATTGTATATTTACAATATTAAGCACTGTTAATAGAATAGTTTTGTATCTAGATTTAACAAAAAAGTAATCAACAAGACTGAATATAATTATTAACATCAAAATGTAGCTTGGTTCCCTTGTTAATGTAAAATTACTTTGAGAAGTGAACCAGCCTCAGGGCGTTGGCCCAAGTCACTGGCCGACACTCCCACTCTATAACAATAACAAAGGGACAGCCCTACGCTGTACAAGGCTTTAGAGGTGGTGTGAACAACTAGACACCCCAATTACGTGTCAACAACCAGCAATACAGCCTATCAACATCACAACAACGACCGTACCCGGCTTATCAAGTATTGTATTTGAAATTATAGTGTACACGTATTTTCATTTATAAATAAGTCGGTTATGGGTATGAAGAAAACAAACACAATGTACGTGTACTCCATTTTCCAGCCCTCACACTTCATGTCATACCTGTAATTGATATGTTTAGGGAACTTTGATTAATTCCTTGCATCCCATACAGGTAAATTGTGAGAGGAGCAGCAAGAATCTGTGCAGACAGTTGGTTTATGCACATAATTAACGACTTGTTTGCCAAGCCTTGTCCTTCCCACCAGCCGCCATTACGTGGCACAAAGAGGCAGGGCCACACCCATCTTAATGCTTCACCTACACGCCTTAGCAGGCCCCCACTACACGCTCAGCTAAGCCATTTGTTATATCAGTATTAGTAGTCATAATTAGTAATTATTACTAGTAGATTAGACCACCATATGTGGTATGACATAATGATAAGTGAACAACCACATGTGGTATTATAATATAATAAAAGGTAAACAATTGGTAGTTTAAGAAGGAGCCATCTCAAAGTGGTTTAGGCTGCCAATTGTCCCCCCCCCCCCCCCATAGTGTGTGAGATAATTTCAGGCAGTTTACAAGTACATACAGTTCACTCAATTAATTTTTACTTACTAAGAAAAAATAAATAAGACAGAACTTTATCTTATTAAAGTCAATTTAAAAAAAGAGAAAAGCTGCCTGGAGTTTTCCCCACAAAGTGATTTAGAAGTTGCTATTGCTACTGTTGCTACCCAATCCCCCAATCTTTATGTACCCAATCTGAACATCTTTATCATTGCGATCATTGCTGTCTTCTTATATGTGCTGTCAATCTGCTGTATGGTGTCTATTAATCTTGTTTAAATTACCAATCAAGCTGTCAATGTAATCAATCAGAGCTTTAATATACCAATGTGCTTTAATATACTTACTAATCTCTCTCATCTCATTTTTTTTCTTGCATTGTATTTGTTATCATTTTATTAATTCTGATAGAATTTACCTACTTAAAATTATCTGTGAGATTAAGGACCTGCCCGAAACGCTGCGCGTACTAGTGGCTTTACATGAGTGTAATTACTGTACTATGCTATGTATTCTCACAGACCCAATGTACCTTCTTGTATATAAATAAATAAAATAAAATAAAGAAATAACAAATTAATTTAATAGCTTCTTTTCATCGGTTAGTGCTAATCTTGCCAGGAAAATTCTTCAGACTCGAACACATATTAACACATATCTCTCAGGCAGCTATCCAAACTATCTTCTCGTTTCACCAATCAGCCCGGCAGATGTTGTGTCCATCATACACTCTTTAAAAACCAAGGCAGGGAACACCAGTGAAATTCCGTCCATTGTATACAAGAGCGCCTCCCATGCCTTTGCGCCACCCATAGCTCTACTGTTCAAGAAATCCATAGAGTGTCATACCTTTCCTGATATCCTTAAAAATGCAAGAGTAACGCCAGTCCATAAAATAGACAATCCGGCGGACATAAACAATTATAGACCAATATCAAACCTACCCATTCTATCAAAATTATTTGAAAAAATTATCTATAAACAGCTTTATTCCTACCTCGTAAAATTCGACATACTCAGCCCCTTCCACTTTGGCTTCCGGGCTAAAACAGCACCAATGATGCAATCATTAGTCTCCTTGACGTAATCTACTCAGCCCTTGACAAAAATGAGTTTCCAATTGGACTCTTCATTGACCTAAGAAAAGCCTTTGATACCTTTGATGATATCTGGCCTTTGATAAGCCGTTTTTTTGGTTTTATAGTAAATCGTCAATTGTATCTTCTGACGTTATCCCTACAGACAAAAGTCAGAAGATACAATTGATAATTTACTATAAAACCAAAAAAATGGCCAATCTACTCATGAAAAACTCTCCAGACACAAAGCAGAACGCTTTAAAAGAGACCAACGTCGTCTATGCCTTTAAATGCCCACTTGGGGACTGTAAGCTCCAAAGAATAAGTATATAGGCAAGACAACAACATCTCTTTCCAGGCGATTAACAATGCATAAGCAGGCGGCTTGACATCTGCGAGGCACTACACATCAAGAAGTCAACACCAGCAATCAACAGCCAATTAATGCACAACTATATTCTACCAACTTCAAGACTCCGTACCAATATAGAAGCATCAAAAGGAAATTTAGGCCAATAGGCCCTTTGCAGTTACTTCCATTCTTCCCGTTCATCTATACCCAATGAACCGTTTTCTGTCTTGTGTTGAAAGCTTGTTCACCTCATCCAAACATATCACCTCACCCAAATGCGAGTATATAAGACAAAAGCTGTTTAAATATTAGCATAGTAAATCTCTCTTTTGTGTTTGCAGGTTATAGTTATGTGTGTGTACACTAAAGTCTTTGAAAATGTAATAAGTTATTACGATACGCGTTCAAGTGTAGCGTCAGACTAGAAATTAAAATGAATTTTGGAGAACTGATTTTTCAATTACCATCAACAGTAAAAAGTAACATAAGAAATATTGAGAAAATTCGTGTTAGAATTATTAATCTTATTTTTTCGGTCATATTAAACAACATA
>NC_091155.1:52393562-52428562 GCF_040958095.1 Procambarus clarkii
AACCTATATTGTTTGCTGACGATACTACCCTTATCTACTCAAACCTCAACCCACATACACTAAATAATGTTGTGAATAATGAATTAAAAAAAGTCCACTTATGGATGTCAACGAACAAACTAACATTAAACATCGAAAAGACTTACTACATCTTATTTGGAAGCAAATCATCAAATGCAATTCAGCTACAGATAGACAACATTAACATCAGTAATAAAAATGATGGCAAGTTTCTTGGCCTATTCCTAGACAAGAGACTCAACTTCAGCACCCACATTCAACACATAACTAAGAAAGTCTCTAAGACAGTTGGTATACTCTCCAAAATCAGATATAATGTTCCTAACTCTGCTCTCCTCTCACTATATTATGCACTAATCTACCCCTATCTTAATTATGGTATCTGTGCATGGGGGTCTACCACTGCAAACCACCTTAAGCCCATCATCACACAGCAAAAATCTGCTATCAGAATAATAACTAACTCTGCTTTCAGACAACACTCAGCTCCCTTGTTTAAATCCCTAAACTTGCTAAATATTAACTCCCTCCACACATTCTCTTGTGTCAACTACATTTACAAAACCCTGTTCTTAAATGCAAACCATGCTCTGAAACTCTCCCTGGACAGATGTAATAGGACCCATTATCATCACACCAGAAATAAATATCTCTTTGATATCCCCAGGGTCAAACTTAATCTGTGTAAACACTCTATGCAAATTAAGGGACCTAGTCTATGGAACTCACTCCCTAGTGAATTGAAAAACTGTAAAACTTTTGCCTTATTTAAAAGCAAAACCAAAAAGTACCTAACTTCATCTATTTAGTTTCCTACACTGAGCTTTAAATTTGCTCTGTACCTAGTGTTACCCAATCTCCTAATTTTTATGTAATATCAAACAACCTTATAATTGTGTTCATTGCTGTCTTCTTTTATGTGCTAGCCATATGCTGTATTGTGACTACCAATTTTTGTCAACTACCATCCAAGCTGTCATTGCAATCAATCTTATATTGTTTCTGCTGTATTGTGCCTACCAATTTGTTGTCAACTACCATTTTAAGCTGTCATTGCAATCAATCATAGCTACCTATGTGCTTTAATATACTGTACCTATAATTTTCTCTCATCTTTTTTTTCATTCCATGTAATCTGTTATCATTTTTTTGTCTATAAATTTTGCAAGTATTTACTTCCTTAAAATTTTCTTAGATTAAGGACCTGCCCGAAACGCTGCGCGTGCTAGTGGCTTTACAAGACTGTAATTACCATATTTGTATCCTCACATTCCTTATGTACATTCTTGTATATGCATAAATAAATAAATAAATAAATAAATATATATATATATATATATATATATATATATATATATATATATTATTAAATATGACCGAAAAAGTAATATTAATAATTCTAACACGAATTTTCTCAATCTTTCGTACATTATGCTTCACTGTTGGAGGTAAATCAAAAATCACTTCTCCAAAATTCATTTTTATTTCTAGTCTGACGCGACACGGGCGCGTTTCGTAAAACTTATTACATTTTCAAAGACTTCACAAATACACAACTGATTAGAACTTGCGTTTCCCTGATTTTATATCTACATTTGAGTGAGGTGGGAAGGGTGATGTGGCATTACATTTGAGTGAGGTGGGAAGGATGATGTGGCATTAACACAAGACAGAACACTAGAGGATATTAATAGGGTATTAAAAGTATCAACACAAGACAGAACAGAAACAATGGGTATTGAATAGAAGTGTTTGTAGAAAGCCTATTGGTCCATATTTCTTGATGCTTCTATATTGGAGCGGAGTCTTGAGGTGGGTAGAATATAGTTGTGCACAACTATATTCTACCCACCTCAAGACTCCGCTCCAATATAGAAGCATCAAGAAATATGGACCAATAGGCTTTCTACAAACACTTCTATTCAATACCCATTGTTTCTGTTCTGTCTTGTGTTGATACTTTTAATACCCTATTAATATCCTCTAGTGTTCTGTCTTGTGTTAATGCCACATCATCCTTCCCACCTCACTCAAATGTAATGCCACATCCCCCTTCCCACCTCACTCAAATGTAGATATAAAATCAGGGAAACGCAAGTTCTAATCAGTTGTGTATTTGTGAAGTCTTTGAAAATGTAATAAGTTTTACGAAACGCGCCCGTGTCGCATCAGACTAGAAATAAAAATGAATTTTGGAGAAGTGATTTTTGATTTACCTCCAACAGTGAAGCATAATGTACGAAAGATTGAGAAAATTCGTGTTAGAATTATTAATCTTACTTTTTCGGTCATATTTAATAATATATGTCTACAGGAAAGACTGCTACCAAAATATACTAATATATATATATATATATATATATATATATATATATATATATATATATATATATATATATATATATATATATATATATATATATATATATATATATATGTCGTACCTAGTAGCCAGAACGCACTTCTCAGCCTACTATGCAAGCCCCAATTTGCCTAATAAGCCAAGTTTTCATGAATTAATTGTTTTTCGACTACCTAACCTACCTAACCTAACCTAACATAACTTTTTCGGCTACCTAACCTAACCTAACATATAAAGATAGGTTAGGTTAGGTTAGGTAGGGTTGGTTAGGTTCGGTCATATATCTTTGTTAATTTTAACTCCAATAAAATAAAATTGACCTCATACATAATGGAATGAGTAATTTTATCATTTCATAAGAAAAAAATTAGAGAAAATATATTAATTCAGGAAAACTTCAGGAAAGCTTATTAGGCAAATTGGGCCTTGCATAGTAGGCTGAGAAGTGCGTTCTGGCTACTAGGTACGACATATATATATATATATATATATATATATATATATATATATATATATATATATATATATATATATATATATATATATATATATATATATATATATATATATATATATGTCGTACCTAATAGCCAGAACGCACTTCTCAGCCTACTATTCAAGGCCCGATTTGCCTAATAAGCCAAGTTTTCATGAATTAATGTTTTTTCGTCTACCTAACCTACCTAACCTAACCTAACCTAGCTTTTTTTGGCTACCTAACCTAACCTTACCTATAAATATAGGTTAGGTTAGGTTAGGTAGGGTTGGTTAGGTTCAGTCATATATCTACGTTAATTTTAACTCCAATAAAAAAAAATTGACCTCATACATAGAGAAAAGGGTTGCTTTATCATTTCATAAGAAAAAAATTATAGTAAATATATTAATTCAGGAAAACTTGGCTTATTAGGCAAATCGGGCCTTGAATAGTAGGCTGAGAAGTGAGTTCTGGCTACTAGGTACGACATATATATATATATATATATATATATATATATATATATATATATATATATATATATATATATATATTTATATATATATATATATATATATATATATATATATATATATATATATATATATATATATATATATATATATATATATATATATATATATATATATATATTAGTATATTTTGGTAGCAGTCTTTCCTGTAGACATATATTATTAAATATGACCGAAAAAGTAAGATTAATAATTCTAACACGAATTTTCTCAATCTTTCATACATTTCTTTTCACTGTTGGAGGTAAATCAAAAATCAATTCTCCAAAATTCATTTTTATTTCTAGTCTGACGCGACACAAGCGCGTTTCGTAAAACTTATTACATTTTCAAAGACTTTAGTTTACAAATACACAACTGAATAGAACTTACGCATCTCCGATTTTATATCTACATTTGAGAGAGGTGGATTGGGTGAGGTGGCATTAATAGGGTATTAATTTCATCAACACAAGACAGAACAAGAGGTGGTATTAATAGGGTATTAATTTCATCAACACAAGACAGAACACGATACAATGGGTATTGAATAGAAGTGATTGTAGAAAGCCTATTGGTCCATATTTCTTGATGCTTCTATATTGGAGCGGAGTCTTGAGGTGGGTAGAATATAGTTGTGCATTAATTGGCTGTTGATTGCTGGTGTTGACTTCTTGATGTGTAGTGCCTCGCAAACGTCAAGCCGCCTGCTATCGCTGTATCTATCGATGAGTTCTGTGTTGTTTACTAGGATTTCTCTGGCGATGGTTTGGTTGTGGGAAGAGATTATATGTTCCTTAATGGAGCCCTGTTGCTTATGCATCGTTAAATGCCTAGAAAGAGATGTTGTTGTCTTGCCTATATACTGGGTTTTTTGGAGCTTACAGTCCCCAAGAGGGCATTTGAAGGCATAGACGACGTTAGTCTCTTTTAAAGCGTTCTGTTTTGTGTCTGGAGAGTTTCTCATGAGTAGGCTGGCCGTTTTTCTGGTTTTATAGTAAATTGTCAGTTGTATCTTCTGATTTTTGTCTGTAGGGATAACGTTTCTATTAACAATATCTTTCAGGACCCTTTCCTCCGTTTTATGAGCTGTGGAAAAGAAGCTCCTGTAAAATAGTCTAATAGGGGATATAGGTGTTGTGTTAGTTGTCTCTTCAGAGGTTGCATGGCGTTTCACTTTCCTTCTTATGATGTCTTCCACGAATCCATTGGAGAAGCCGTTGTTGACTAGGACCTGCCTTACCCTACAGAGTTCTTCGTCGACTTGCTTCCATTCTGAGCTGTGGCTGAGAGCACGGTCGACATATGTGTTAACAACACTCCTCTTGTACCTGTCTGGGCAGTCGCTGTTGGCATTTAGGCACATTCCTGTGTTCGTTTCCTTAGTGTAGACTGCAGTGTGGAAACCTCCGCCCTTTTCCATGACTGTTACATCTAGAAAGGGCAGCTTCCCATCCTTTTCCATCTCGTAAGTGAAACGCAGCACGGAACTCTGCTCAAATGCCTCCTTCAGCTCCTGCAGATGTCTGACGGTACCTGATGTCTGATCAGGTACCTGTGTAAAAATGTCGTCAACATACCTGCAGTATATGGCCGGTTTCAAGTTCATGTCGACTAAGACTTTTTGCTCGATGGTACCCATGTAGAAGTTTGCAAACAGGACACCTAGGGGAGAACCCATGGCGACCCCATCTACTTGCTTATACATGTGCCCATCCGGGCTCAAGAAGGGTGCCTCTTCAGTACAAGCTTGGAGTAGTTTCCTCAGAATATTTTCTGGTATGTCAAGAGGAGTACAGGCTGGATCACGATACACTCTGTCGGCTATCATCCCGATTGTCTCGTCCACAGGTACGTTGGTAAACAGCGATTCTACGTCCAACGAGGCTCTTATCCCTGTGGCCCGTGTGCCCCGCAGTAAGTCAACAAATTCCTTTGGAGACTTCAGGCTGAAGGCGCAAGGAACATAAGGAGTCAGCAGGCCGTTGAGTCGCTTCGCCAGTCTGTACGTGGGTGTGGGTATCTGGCTAATGATTGGCCGAAGTGGGTTTCCAGGCTTGTGTGTCTTGACATTTCCATACGCATATCCAGGTTTATATTCCCCAATGATCTTTGGCAGGTGGAGTCCGGAACGCCAAGACAACAACATCTCTTTCCAGGCGTTTAACGATGCATAAGCAACAGGGCTCCATTAAGGAACATATAATCTCTTCCCACAACCAAACCATTACCAGAGAAATCTTAGCAAACAACACAGAAATCATCGATAGATACAGCGATAGCAGGCGGCTTGACATCAGTGAGGCACTACACATCAAGAAGTCAACACCAGCAATCAACAGCCAATTAATGCACAACTATATTCTACCCACTTCAAGACTCCGCTCCAATATAGAAGCATAAAGAAATATGGGCCAATAGGCCCTATGCAATTACTTCCATTCTTACCTTCAATACCCATTGTTTCGTGTTCTGTCTTGTGTTGAAAGTTTGTTTTCACCTCATCTAAAACTGTTGTAACATATCACCTCACCCAAATGCAGGTATAAAAAATCGAAGATGTTTAAGCTCTATTCAGTTATAGTTGTGTGTGTGTAAACTAGTCTTTGAAAATGTAATAAGTTTTACAAAACGCGCTCAAGTGTCGCGTCAGACTAGAAATAAAAATGAATTTTGGAGAATTGATTTTTCAATTACCATCAACAGTGAAAAGAAACATAAGAAAGATCGAGACAATTCGTGTTAGAATTATTAATCATACTTTTTCGGTCATATTTAATAATATATGTCTACAGGAAAGACTGCTACCAAAATATACTAATATATATATATATATATATATATATATATATATATATATATATATATATATATATATATATATATATATATATATTTATATATATATATATATATATATATATATATATATATATATATTTATATATATATATATATATATATATATATATATATATATATATATATATATATATATATATACATATATACAAGGAAAACCAGCCTATGACTTCAATAACATAAATATTTCTTGATAAATAACAATAATCAATCAATCACCCTATCAGTCCTAGAACACATATGTATGTCTCTGCAGGTAATCCAGCCTGTGGTTGTAAGTCTATACTTCAGTAAGTACTCCTTGGCACAAAAATGGTAATCAATCACACCTTTCACTGCGTCTTGCACGCTAATGACAACCAAACACTACCAACTCCCTACAAGTAGTCAATAAGAACTTCCTTTCCACATCTGGAAGTTCACTACCCTGACATCTTCAGGTTTTCCTAGAACTGTCTACCAGGGTCCTCCACAGCTCTCCCAGCTGCTACACCATGAAATCTTCCTTGAGCAACAATGGTGCTTCACCACTGGTATCACAGAAGCATGTGAAACTTCATTCCACTACTCCTCTTCTCACAGCTTGCGGTCCTGCTCCTCACTGTATGGCTGTTCTTCCACAACCTTGGAGTCTCATCATCTACTCCCTCTTTGCTGGCTTCGAAGTTCTCAGTAACTCCTTCCCCAGACAAACCTGCAACCCATCCATATGCCAATAAAAAAAGCTCTTCTACAAACACATAACTGAAATGAATCACACACAAAAAATGTTTCACTTGCCATATCTCTGCTTTCTATATGCTGTGAGGTGACTGTCTCACGTTTGGGCTGGTCCATTTTCTGCCTTGCCGGCAGGCGGCTCCTGACTCTGGGAGCTGTCCTCCGCCGCCAGCCGGCCAGTTGGCTCCAGGCGGTCGACGGCAGAGGATATGCTGCTCGTCTCTCTCATCTCTGTCCTCTTATTTAGGCTTTCTGCTTTATTAAAACATGCCTAGCATATCAACAGACACTTTTAACGATCGCTGGGCCCATGATCAACTATAGGCAATCGCTATTACCTGGTTAAAATTGTGCTTATCACAAAAGGTCTCTTGCAGGGCTCTCTGACGGGGCGGCGACACTCAGGGCGCCTCAGGCTACCCACAGAACTGCTTTAACTGCCCCCTCAACACCTGCAGTTAAAGACTTGAGCTGGCACGTCCACAAACGTATTCCACAGTCGAAACGTCTGTCCACTCCCTTCCTTTTAAAGGTATATCAAACAGGGGTTCCTCTTCACCAGGGGCTCAAACGGAGCACGCCCTCCCCTCACGAGTTCTTCAGCTCAAGTGCTCAAGCTCCTCTGAAAACGAGCCTCACGCCTCCAATAAACTCTCCACATCTCATAACCAGTCATTTATCTATATTCTGATTCACTGCCCATACTCTTAAACTATTTATCAAAACTAACCGAATGTTTACTATATACATTCACCTGTCTCTGTGTCATTGACCTCTTATTTAGGTCAGGCCTTGCCGAATAACTCTCAAGGTAAACTCGTTTCTCAGCTACTTGGGATCATAACAATAGTCATCCAGCCATCAAACCTTCACCCCTAGTCGCGGGAGCAGGTACGTCTTGACCCGACCCCGTTTGAGATATGACTCATTATAATGGTGATAATATTATTTGAATTATAACTAAAATCTAATTATTCCGTGAAATTTTGAACATGCAGAGAGTCAGTATTTTAAATCAACATATTTAGTTCCTATCCCGGATCAATATCACTCTAAACATACAGCTCATGTAACATTGATCTGATTGCAAAAGGATTTAGAATGCTTGCAAATGAGCCATCCCATTATGATAGTAATTCCTATATCCTCCCAAGACTCAGTTGGGGGTATCCAGGCTCTCTCTGCTGACTCGTGGTCTTATTCTGTCCTGTAGACTTGTCACATTATGATATATTACACTCATTCATAGGTTGTGTTAGCTAGCAATCTAGTTGATTTTTCTGGGAACTTTTAGTGGCCAGTGGTAAGTAAATGCCTGAATAAGAGAGCTTATTGTGATTGCTGGCTGGGTGACTTCAGCACCAATAAACTACGTGGCGTCGCATACAACCAGTTTTATATGCAAGTTGAAGATCAGGGTGACTGGTTTATTTATTTTTTGGGGGGTTTATCATAAAAATACAAAATACAGTTCTACGTCTATAGGAGAGAATAACTCTCTATCTGTCCAAGGTAGGAGGTCAAACACGTGGACTTGCCTCACCGAACTATGTAGGGGGAATGGTCTGAGGTACAGGACGGACAAAGGCTGGTTCAAGAGGGAACAGCGTACTTGGGTCACAGTCTGACACACAACAATTTGTGGCACTTATTGTTGGTTAGACCTAACTAAATATTTCGAAAACTATAGTCTAAAAAAAATTCTTGTAGCATTATTCATTGATGTTTGATTACTGGATGAGGCTTATTTCACCTCCACCATTTTCTCGGTTTTAGTTGCCGTTTTGAGCATTTTGCAGTGTGGGTGTCTCCACATCAGACGCATTTTGTATTTTCCTTTGTTCAGTCCTGAAAATGGTGTTCCCCGGAGCAAATATTGCACTTTCCCACATGTTTTGGTGCATTTTCTTGCAACAAACGCCTGTCCTTGGTTATTTGGCTCGGTGTAGATGTTATGCCTAAGCTCATGAACCCAGACTCCTCTGCTTGTGCTGGTGACCGGAATGTTAGTGTGAGTGTAGAGCGTTGGCGCGGTAATACTTTAATGAAATCTTTGCCTGGAAATTTTAGATTAAGAACTGAATAAAACGAGTCTAGTGAGTAAAGAACAACTCCACTACATTTGGCTGGATTTAACGTAAGGTTGTATTCAACACTTCATTTTACAAATATTTATAGGAAAAGTTTATGGAATCTTTGGCTGGTGCCAATATGATTACTTCATCACCATAACAGAAAACATTACTATAAATAATGCCTATGCGACAGCCAGTACTTTATTCTCTCAACTCTTTCAACAATGTCACGATGGACTTTTTGCTGTCACGATGGACAGCAAAAAAAATCAACGTGATAAATTTTCTGAGAATAATCCATCTCATTGCTACTTTTCATACCTGATCTAGAAAATACATATATCATGCAATAGTTTGGCATACTTATATGCTCATTAATTCTCTAAACAGTTTGAAGTGTTCAATAGTGTCAAGTGCTTTGGAAGCCTCAAGAAACTGAGAGAATGCAACTTTCCTTTGAAATTTAATACTAATAGTTTCCAGCAGTGTAAAACTACAAAGTGTTGTAAACTAACCAGTGTTTTAGGCAAATTTAGAGTCAGGGTGTCTAGTTCGCAAGGTAGAGTCAACCAGTATAATCAAATGCACTATTTATTAGTATATTTAGTGCAATGGCTCCATAGTCATCATAGGACCTGCAACCTCGGTAATTATTTGGAATGGTGCCAAGTACAGAGGTGTTTATTACAGACGGCGATGGTCCATGGCAGATGCAGGGTGTAAGACAGATATATAGGCTCACAGTTTCGCTGATTCGTGTTTATTGTTGTCGGTGTGAGTGTGAACAACACGTCCTCTTCAACAGTAAATCCCAGCTTTGACGTATACGTTCACAGACCAAAACTAATGTACTAAAAAAGTCATAACTTCTCGAAAACTGATGTATTTCTGTTTTCTATTATTTGGTCCTGGGTTAGGTAAGATTCCAGCAATTTAGTTCATGAGTTTACTGACGTTGGGGACGCTCAAGAGGACTGGCTGAATAAACAGGGTTACCATAACTATCATTTTTTGTTTTCTGTACAACATGTCCCCAAAGACCTGTGTCACACTCCGCTTTTCTACCACACACATCTTCCCTGTGGATGGACGAACAATTTTAATTATATTTTCATCCAAAATACTCCAAATTATTCAACTGTTGGCAGGAGATCAGCAACCAAACTAGTTCTGCGGCATTTTAATCCTCTCGTAAATAAAATGCTATTGGCACAAAATGGTATCAGATAAAAGTAACTAAAGTGACAGTGTAGTTGCAGCTTACAACGTTTTAAGTAATTTACAAGTGAAAAGTAATGCAGAAATTAATACTATAATAATAATAATAACAGCTATAATAACTTTTGGTATGAACTAAAAAAAAATTTAAATATTTTTCTTTAAAATCGTTTTACTTTTATTTTATTTACTCTTTTGTTCTTATTATATGTTCCAAAATTTACAAAAACGTCAGCAGTCATTGTGAATAGGACTGTGAAGTCTTTTGGTGCACCTGTACTTCTTTTAGTGATTTAAATATTAAATATTCGTCTCCATATTATGACTCCGTATAAGGAGATTTAATAAAAATTTAATGCTTTATACATCTTAAGGTATATGACACTGGAGAGAGTGCGCCTGTTATTCCCTAGACAGTAATAAATAGAAGGCGCTGATATGGTGACAACCTCGACTTCTATGGCGTTGTGTCCTCAATTTTTTTTGTTTTTTTGTTTTTCGCGTTCTGCAATTTTCTTCACAGTAAAATATTATTTTATTTGTACGTTGTTTTACAAGATTATTCTATCCAATCCTATCTTAGTGATAGACACCAATGTGTAGCCATCAATAATATAAGCTCTCCCACTCTACCAATAACCGTTGGAGTGCCACAGGGCAGCATCTTGGGACCTCTCCTATTTCTTATATACATCAATGATCTGCCTAATGTCTCTAACATTCTGAAACCTATTTTGTTTGCTGATGATACTACCCTCATCTACTCCAACCCCAACCCACATACACTAAATGATGTTGTTAATAATGAACTAAAAAAGTCCACTTATGGATGTCAATCAATAAACTAACACTTAACATAGAAAAGACCTACTACATCTTATTTGGAAGCAAATCTACAAACCCAATTTAGCTCCAGAAAGACAATTTAAACATTAGCAATAAAAATGATGGAAAGTTTCTTGGCCTATTCCTAGACAAGAGACTCAACTTCAGCACCCACATACAACACATTACTAAGAAAGTCTCTAAAACAGTTGGTATACTCTCCAAAATCAGATATTATGTACCTAACTCTGCTCTCATCTCTCTATATTATGCACTAACCTATCCCTATCTTAATTATGGTATCTGTGCATGGGGTTCAACCACTGCAAACCACATCAAGTCCATCATCACCCAGCAAAAATCTGCTATCAGAATAATAACAAATTCTGCTTTCAGACAACACTCAGCCCCCTTGTTTAACTCCCTAAACATGCTAAACATAATCTCACTCACCAAATTTTCTTGTGTCAACTACATTTACAATACCCTGTTCTTAAATGCAAATCCTGCTCTGAAACTCTCCCTGGACAGATGTAATAGGACCCATTATCACCACACCAGAAATAAATATCTCTTTGATATCCCCAGAGTCAAACTTAATCTGTGTAAACACTCTATGCAAATAAAGAGACCCAGTCTATGGAACTCACTCCCTAATGAATTGAAAAGCTGTCCAACTTTTGCGTCATTCAAAAACAAAACTAAAAAGTACCTAATTTCATCTTCATAGTGTCCTACCTTGTGCTTTAAAATTGCACTGTATCTATTGCTACCCAATCTCTCAATCTTTATGTACCCAATCCGAACATCTTTACCATTATGATCATTGCTGTCTTCTTATATGTGCTATCACTCTGCTGTATGGTGTCTGTTAATCTTGTTTAAACTACCTATCAAGTTGCCAATGTAATCAATCAGAGCTTTAATATACCTATGTGCTTTAATATACTTACTGTTCTCTCTCATCTCATTCTTTTTTTTGCAAAGTATCTGTTATCATTTTATTAATACTGCTAGAATTTACCTACTTAAAATTATCTGTTAGATTAAGGACCTGCCCGAAACGCTGCGCATACTAGTGGCTTTACAAGATTGTAAATACTATGCTATGTGTTCTCTCTAACCCAATGTACCTTCATGTATATAAAAAAAAAAAATAAATAAATAAATAAATAAATAAATTATAAATAGTTTATTTTAGCAGGTCTGGGAACATATTGCTTGTGGATTTTGGTATTTCATATGCTCAACTTCCATATATTTAACATATATTTGCACATGTTAATTTGTTCAGTAATGTGTCACGCCTAATTATATATAGGTAAAAAGCATCAAATCCCCCGCCCCACCCCCGGGGGAGAAATTACTATATGTGATTCTTGTGTTATTAACTATAGGGAGGCATGTGGACATGCTGTTTTCTGTACAACATGTCCACAAAGACCTGTGTCACATTCCGCTTCTCTACCACACACACCTTCCCTGTGTATGGATGACCAATTTTAATTATATTTTTGTCTAAAATACTCCAAATTATTCAACTGTTGTAGGAGATTAGCAACCAAAACAGTTCTGCAGCATTTCAAACATCTAATTAAAATGCTTATGGTACAAAATGTAATCAGATAGAAGTAACTAAAGCGACAGTGTAGTTGCAGCTTGCAACATTTTAAGTAATTTACAAGTGATAACGCAGAAATTAATACTATAGTAATAATGACTGGTATAACGGTCAAAAAGATAAAAAAAAATTCTTTATAATCTCTGACGTTATTTGTATTGTTTTATTTAGGTCGTTTTCTTTTTACATATTATTTAAATGTTATAAAAAGTCGTTACGAATAGGACTCTGAGTTTTGAGCAGCAGTTAATTTTTTAAATATATATATTAAATATTTGTACCCCGTCTAAGGTGATTAAATAGATATTTGACAATTTATGTGCTTTAGGCTTTATGGTTCTTGAGAGAACTCCTGTTATTCCCTCAACGGTGATAAATCAAAGTCGCTGATATAGTGGCAACCTCGAGTTTCCTAGCGTTGTGTCCTCAAATTTTTCTCTTATATCACTTTAAGGCGCGCGGTCCCCGTGAAAAAAACACTGCGCATTGTGCGCGGCGTTTTGGGCTCTTGAGCGTAAACACCAAACAGTGTGTAATCTTTTCACTCTCCTGACACCAATTCTCGAGCTACGTATTTCATTGTGGTATCAATGTGTTGGCAATAAAATTCTCTACAAGATCATATGTATATAATGTCACCAAAGCATTAGCTATTCCACCACGAAATAAATAAAAACGGAGATCACTCGCCGTACGCCCAAACAGCAACAAAATGTTCATACTCTTTTGTTTGTTGTCAGCTCCACATTAGTCCTACATCGTTAAATTTTATATCATTGAACTTACAATAAAATTCTCTACACAGACATATGCATATAAATGTAGAATCATGATTGCGGCCCACACAAGAGTGTGTGAAGTGGGCGATTACCCTCGTTGTGTCACCAACTCAATAGTCTCTCCTCTAATTTACGATACAATGCCGTTTTCTCAAATAGGCCATGTGCCAAATAGAAAAAACGAAAATTTAATGGCAAACATTTTCATACAAACCCCAAGTCGATCGAATAAGAATTGGATTTTATGTTTTTTTTAGATCGCCCGGCTATTTACGACGCGGGGGCAGAACCCGCATAAGCAAACCCGTCGAGTATGTACGACGCGGTCCCCTTAAAGTGATATTATTCTAATATTCCTTATTCTGAACTAAGATTATCGCGTTCTGCATTCTTCTTCACAGTAAATTATTGTTTCACCTGTACCTTGTTTTACAAGATTATAGGTAGATTATTTTAGCAGGTTAGGGATCATTTTGCTGGTAGATTTGGGTATTTTATATACTCAACTTTCAAGTGTTTAACATGTATTTGCAATGTTAATTTGCTCAGTAATGTGTCAGACTGAGTTATTTACAGTTAAAAAGCAGCAACCCCTTCAGAGGAAACAGTTACCATATCTACCTATAGTTTTATTAATTATAGGGAGGAAAGAAGAATATTAAGGCATTAACTTCAAATGGGATTACTGTTGATTAATTATACATAGACCTTATGTACTGGTACCTGAAGGGTCATTATCATCATTTTAATATATGTTATAATAACGGGCATTACCTGGAGGGCTTTATGGTTGTGAAGTGAAGGTTGTCAGTCTTACAAAGACGAGTCAATAATATAGAGAAATATAATTCACGGGCTGTTAGAACTTCATCTGTGTAAGACAAAGTTTGGTACTTCTCTTAATGATATTAAATGCCAGACCGGAGCTCAGATGATATGCAAGTTGTTGCATTAGGGAGAAGTTTGATTATTGTCAGAGATCTGTAGGCAGGGAGCACTACCTGGCTGACACACACAAGGCTCGACAGGGAGCACTACCTGGCTGACACACACAAGGGTCGACAGGGAGCACTACCTGGCTGACACACACACAAGGCTCGACAGGGAGCACTACCTGGCTGACACACACAAGGCTCGACAGGGAGCACTACCTGACTGACACACACAAAGTAATCACACTATCGTGAGGCATCAAGAACATCATAAATCTTGGATCGCGGGGAACACCCACGGCATGAGTTCGAACCGTGGTGTAGTGGTAAGACACTCGCCTCGCGTTCCGCGAGCGCTTTGTCATGGGTTCGTATCCTGGCCGGGGAGGATTTACTGGGCGCAAATCATAACCTGTATCCTCTGTTTAACTCAACGGTAAAATGTGTACTTGGTTGTAACAACGATTCGACTTCTCGGCAGGGATCGTATTCCAGGGACCTGCCCGAAACGCTACGCGTACTAGTGGCTGTACAAGAATGTAACAACGTTTGTATGTATCTAAAAAAAAAAAATCACAGTTCCAACGGATTTTCCCCGTGTAGGTGTTCGTATATGATAGAAACTTCGTTTACGAAAATAATAGACAACTAACTGATCAATCTCCCGAGACGGGAGAAAACTGTGACGTCATATTGACGTCACACATGCAGACGAAGTTGCAGAACTTGCAACTAAGAGAAGAAATGTAGACATTTACATACCACAGAGTCTATCACAGATTAAGAAAGTAATTAGAAACAGAGCAATGCAAAAGATGTACAGGGACCACAACACAACACAACACAGTAAGGAATCTTTCAGAACATTATATACCACATATGTCAGACCAATCCTGGAGTATGCGGCTCCAGCATGGAGTCCATATCTAGTCAAGCATAAGAGTAAATTGGAAAAAGTTCAAAGGTTTGCCACCAGACTAGTACCCGAGCTGAGAGGTATGAGCTACGAGGAGAGACTACGGGAATTGAACCTCACTTCGTTGGAAGACAGAAGAGTTAGGGGGGACATGATCACCACATTCAAGATTCTCAAGGGAATCGACAGGGTTGATAAAGATAGGCTATTTAACACAAGGGGCACACGCACTAGGGGACACAGGTGGAAACTGAGTGCCCAAATGAGCCACAGAGATATTAGAAAGAACTTTTTTAGTGTCAGAGTGGTTGACAAATGGAATGCATTAGGAAGCAATGTGGTGGAGGCTGACTCCATACACAGTTTCAAGTGTAGATATGATAGAGCCCAATAGGCTCAGGAACCTGTACACCTGTTGATTGACGGTTGAGAGGCGGGACCAAAGAGCCAGAGCTCAACCCCTGCAAGCACAACTAGGTGAGTACAACTAGGTGAGTACAGCAGTTGCTACATCAGGATCTGCGGGTTGGTATAAGAATTCAACCAACTACGAACCACTTAGTTTGATGAAAGAGAGCAGTAGAGCAACGGAAGTACACTTACATCGCATCAGGCTTGGATACCCATGTGCATTGGAAATAGGCTTACAGGTTCCGGAAGATGAGAGGAAATGTCAGCACTGTGGAGAAATGCCCGACAGACCACTTTTTTTTTATCTTTATTTAGGAAAATACAATATAAATTACATATACATAAGTATTACAAGGCAATTATACATTACAATTCTTAGTGAACAAGTGTTTCAGTAGTACAGAACAAGATCTTTAAAAAAAAACCTGAATGTTATACTTATTTACCTATAAACAATTTACAAAAATTGGAGAATAAATTTACATTAAAATACAGGGGAAATTATTACATTTATATATATTTTACATAATTCTCAGTAAACAAATTTTCCATATCATCACCGAGCATGAGTCTTAAACCCCAAATGTTATACCTGATCCTGCCTCGCAAGAACTTCAATATTTTGTCTACTGAGTAACCTTCCTGCCTGCCTATCCACACACAAAAAATGTAATCAGAAAGTAACATAATTATTGTATTCCTAATTTTCTTGCATTTTATGTCAATATGAAACATTAAAAACCTCATTAACTCCACTATAATACTTGGTCCACATAAAGCTTTAAGAGTGTCTCTAATCCAGTTTACAAGAACAACTTTCTGCTTACAGAAATAAAATATATGCATATTATTCTCAATTTCAGTACATTGGTCACACCTATTGTTGTCCTTAATACCCAACATCAACAACCTATCATTAGTAGGAAGGGTCTCATGAATATAGCGATACAACAGCTCACGTTGTTTTGGGGTAATAAATTTAACATGAAGGTTCGCCCATATTACTTGCCTGCTAAAGAGTGGATATGCCTCCTCTACTCTAGGAACTATATTTGGTAGGATAACATCATACACTTGTTTACTGTTCATCATTAAAAAACCTTCAATATTACAAATCTGCCTGAGAACATCAATTGCACATGAATAAAAGTGCGGTGAAAGAAAGGCAAGGTCAGTATACTCTGGCATATGTATCAAATAACTAACGCGTAATTTACAATAGTAATGTCCTAGTGCATTTACACTATTCCTCTGCATTATCTCCTTTCTAAAGGTAACACATAAGATTGCCAATGACTTATGGTACACATTCAGTATTCCTATTCCACCGTTTTTCTTACCTTTACATAGGGTAGTCCGTTTAATTGGTTGGTATATACCATACCATACATATCTAAAAATAGTTTTGTCAATCTCTATAGCACTTTTCTTGTCTATGGGAAAGCTGTGAGACAAATACCACACTTCAGACAAAATTTTGCAATTGATTATTACAGCCTTTTGAAACAGGGTCAGTTTCCTATTTGAGAACATATTCGTTGCAACTATTATATTCCCACATAGTACTTGCCAATTCGTAACCAATGTTGTTTCATATGTCGGACCACTGGAACATTATATAACACAGTGCACAGATATAAACCCTTTAAGATTTCAACTTAGATTCAACAGAGCAGAAGAAGTTGTTAAACACATATGGCAAAATCTTACTGAAGCGACCATACGAGTGATAAATACTCACACTCTGCCCAAGTAAAACAGAAACAAGCAACACTTAGTGGGCCAGCCAGAGGCTTAGGGCCCGCCCAGTGGGCCAGCCAGAGGCTTAGGGCCCGGCCAGTGGGGCCAGCCAGAGGCTTAGGGCCCGCCCAGTGGGCCAGCCAGAGGCTTAAGGCCCGACCAGTGGGCCAGCCAGAGGCTTACGGCCCGGCCAGTGGTGCCAGCCAGAGGCTTAGGGCCCGCCCAGTGGGCCAGCCAGAGGCTTAGGGCCCGGCCAGTGGGGCCAGCCAGAGGCTTAGGGCCCGCCCAGTGGGCCAGCCAGAGGCTTAGGGCCCGCCCAGTGGGCCAGCCAGAGGCTTAGGGCCCGGCCAGTGGTGCCAGCCAGAGGCTTAGGGCCCGCCCAGTGGGCCAGCCAGAGGCTTAGGGCCCGCCCAGTGGGCCAGCCAGATGCTTAGGGCCCGGCCAGTGGGGCCAGCCAGGGGCTTAGGGCCCGCCCAGTGGGCCAGCCAGAGGCTTAGGGCCCGGCCAGTGGGGCCAGCCAGAGGCTTAGGGCCCGCTCAGTGGGCCAGCCAGAGGCTTAGGGCCCGGCCAGTGGGGCCAGCCAGAGGCTTAGGACCCGCCCAGTGGGCCAGCCAGAGGCTTAAGGCCCGCCCAGTGGGCCAGCCAGAGGCTTAGGGCCCGGCCAGTGGGGCCAGCCAGAGGCTTAGGGCCCGCCCAGTGGGCCAGCCAGAGGCTTAGGGCCCGGCCAGTGGGGCCAGCCAGAGGCTTAGGGCCCGCCCAGTGGGCCAGCCAGAGGCTTAGGGCCCGCCCAGTGGGCCAGCCAGAGGCTTAGGGCCCGGCCAGTGGGGCCAGCCAGAGGCTTAGGGCCCGCCCAGTGGGCCAGCCAGAGGCTTAGGGCCCGCCCAGTGGGCCAGCCAGAGGCTTAAGGCCCGGCCAGTGGGGCCAGCCAGAGGCTTAGGGCCCGCCCAGTGGGCCAGCCAGAGGCTTAGGGCCCGCCCAGTGGGCCAGCCAGAGGCTTAGGGCCCGGCCAGTGGGGCCAGCCAGAGGCTTAGGGCCCGCCCAGTGGGCCAGCCAGAGGCTTAGGGCCCGCCCAGTGGGCCAGCCAGAGGCTTAAGGCCCGGCCAGTGGGGCCAGCCAGAGGCTTAGGGCCCGCCCAGTGGGCCAGCCAGAGGCTTAGGGCCCGGCCAGTGGGGCCAGCCAGAGGCTTAGGGCCCGCCCAGTGGGCCAGCCAGAGGCTTAGGGCCCGGCCAGTGGGGCCAGCCAGAGGCTTAGGGCCCGCCCAGTGGGCCAGCCAGAGGCTTAGGGCCCGCCCAGTGGGCCAGCCAGAGGCTTAGGGCCCGCCCAGTGGGGCCAGCCAGAGGCTTAGGGCCCGCCCAGTGGGGCCAGCCAGAGGCTTAGGGCCCGGCCAGTGGGCCAGCCAGAGGCTTAGGGCCCGCCCAGTGGGCCAGCCAGAGGCTTAGGGCCCGGCCAGTGGGGCCAGCCAGAGGCTTAGGACCCGCCCAGTGGGCCAGCCAGAGGCTTAGGGCCCGGCCAGTGGGGCCAGCCAGAGGCTTAGGACCCGCCCAGTGGGCCAGCCAGAGGCTTAGGGCCCGCCCAGTGGGGCCAGCCAGAGGCTTAGGGCCCGGCCAGTGGGGCCAGCCAGAGGCTTAGGGCCCGCCCAGTGGGGCCAGCCAGAGGCTTAGGACCCGCCCAGTGGGCCAGCCAGAGGCTTAGGGCCCGCCCAGTGGGGCCAGCCAGAGGCTTAGGGCCCGGCCAGTGGGGCCAGCCAGAGGCTTAGGGCCCGCCCAGTGGGCCAGCCAGAGGCTTAGGGCCCGGCCAGTGGGGCCAGCCAGAGGCTTAGGGCCCGCGCAAGAATATCCCTGCAAAAAAAAGTCACACAATAATAATAATACCACACGTATACATATATACAATTCAAATGAAATGAAATACTCTATTCATATATGCTTGTATATATGTAGGTGGGTTAATTAACAGATTATATCCTAATTTTAGTCAGGCTTGCATAGGATAAATAAGATTAGGTTAGTTGGAAAAGTTTTTTAAAAGAGTTGATGGCGTTGAGTGGTGGAATTTTCCACAGGGTTCAGAGCCTATGCCAGTTATTTAAATACATATTTCATCGCTGAAACAACCTTGTATTTTCATCCCATTGGATTTAAAGGCTCAGAATAGCCTTTGCCCTTTCTTACGGTTGATATACCCTGGTAAGTCCAGGAATATAACGGAGCAATTAGTAATTGTTTGTGTCCGTAGCTGTAATTGTGTGACGTTACTACTGTTGACGTCACTGTATAAGTGACGTCACACCCCATGACGAATGACGCTTTACTTTTTGGGAACTTCTTAGACCCTACTGGTGACGTCATGAGTAGCGAGGAGCCGTGTCTCTATCAGCCGGAAGAACTCTTTTAGTTTAGTTCATTTATTATGCACCCCATACCCATCTTATGGGCGGTAGTGGAAAGGGTTACTGAGGCACATAATGGGCTCAGGGACTGAACCCCAAAATTCATTTAGCTAAGCAAGTTACAATCTTGATGAACTAGTTACAAAATTCAATATAAGTCGTCACATCAACAATGGGTTCGAGATTGACCACAAGTACAGGAAGAACTCTCAGAGCCAAAATGTTTCTGACTTTATCGAATTCTGTGAAATTTCAACGTCAGTTTTGCTGTCACGGGAAGTTGCTGTGTTCAGCTCTGCTCTTATCACAAATACTAACCCACAAAATAATAATAATAATAATAATAATAATAATAATAATAATAATAATAATAATAATAATAATAATAATAATAACATAAATTTTGTCAAATCTTTGTTTCATCTTAAACACAATTTTGTCCAACAGTGATTAAGTTAAGATAGATTCTTGCCAGTGCATCGACATTAAAGTTACGTTGGTATCTCTCCCTGAAGCGTAAGTAAGCTTCCTGAAGCGTAAGTAAGCTTCCTGAAGTGTAAGTAAGCTTCCTGAAGTGTAAGTAAGCTTCCTGAAGTGTAAGCTTCCTGAAGTGTAAGTAAGCTTCCTGAAGCGTAAGTAAGCTTCCTGAAGTGTAAGTAAGCTTCCTGAAGTGTAAGTAAGCTTCCTGAAGTGTAAGCTTCCTGAAGTGTAAGTAAGCTTCCTGAAGCGTAAGTAAGCTTCCTGAAGTGTAAGTAAGCTTCCTGAAGTGTAAGTAAGCTTCCTGAAGCGTAAGTAAGTTCCTGAAGTGTAAGTAAGCTTCCTGAAGTGTAAGCTTCCTGAAGTGTAAGTAAGCTTCACGAAGAATAAGTAAGCTTCCTGAAGTGTAAGTAAGTTCCTGAAGTGTAAGTAAGCTTCCTGAAGTGTAAGTAAGCTTCCTGAAGTGTAAGTAAGTTCCTGAAGTGTAAGTAAGCTTCCTGAAGTGTAAGTAAGCTTCCTGAAGTGTAAGTAAGTTCCTGAAGTGTAAGTAAGCTTCACGAAGCATAAGTAAGCTTCCTGAAGTGTAAGTAAGTTCCTGAAGAGTAAGTAAGCTTCACGAAGAATAAGTAAGCTTCCTGAAGTATAAGTTCCTGAAGTGTAAGCTTCACGAAGAGTAAGTAAGCTTCCTGAAGCATAAGCAAGCTTCCTGAAGCATAAGTAAGCTTCATGAAGCATAAGTAAGCTTCCTGAAGCATAAGTAAGCTTCCTGAAGCATAAGTAAGCTTCATGAAGCATAAGTAAGCTTCCTGAAGCATAAGTAAGCTTCCTGAAGCATAAGTAAGTTTCCTGAAGCATAGGTAAGCTTCCTGAAGCATAAGCAAGCTTCAAGTTTGATGCTGGACAGCATAGTCAACCCCGCTACGGAGAACAGGTTTTATGTTGGATACACTTAAGAATAATTACACTATACAGTTTACTGGGAATATATACCATATGGTCTTGGTGTTGGGACCACTCGCAGTCCACAAGAGCTTACTGACCATCCAGCAAGTATATTTTTGCCTTAAACTTAGTTCAGGAATGAAGTATACTCTGTGTATGTACACCGAAAAGCGGGATACTCCGCTCTGGGTATACATCTAACAGTATATGACCATATGCACTTAATGACTTGTATAATATTTTCCAAAATATTTTTCGAACATTTAATTATTAACTGCAAAGTTTGTACACTTATTATTATTATTGATTATATTAGTGTTATTACACGGAGTAATCACGGCAATATAACGTAACTGCATCAATGAGAAAATCCGTAGGAGCCGTGATAAGGGCTCGAACCTGTGTTCTCACACACACGCTCTAGCTAGCGACTAGACCACGAGATGGTAAAAAGGATTGCGACCTGAAGTTCTACTGAATACACGAGGATTTTCTGAGGCTTCTACTACTTTCCTTGACGCTTCTAAGAAGAGCGTCAGAGGTAGAACATCACTAGATGACAGAGCCAGGGTGCATGGGGAGGATTGTAGGATAATCCTGTTCCGGCTTCAGTAGAAGCCTCAGGAAATCCTCTTGTGTTCAGTTGAACTCCAGGTTGCAATCCTTTTGACCATGTCGTAGTCTGATTGTCTGGGGCGTGTGTGCGTGGGACTACCCATCACATAGGTTCGAATCCTTATCACGGCTGCTACGGATTTTTTCATTCATGCAGTCACGTTAGTGAGACTACTCTCTGTGTACTATTATTATTATTATTATTATTATACACTCTCCTCACACCAGCCTCGTGTCAACTACACTCACACACTGTCAATTTGTCATTGTATTGATACTATTATAGACCTAATAGTCAGAACAAAATTTATTATGAGTGAATTCAGTCATCATAATATGTGGTCGAAAACCCAATGATTTAACACCATCTAAGGTTGTATGGGTGTGAAACTGTGAACTTTGGGACCTTCACAATGGTGATCTTGGTGAGCTTAACTGGGCATGGAGGAAACTTTCAAGACTCATCTGGTGAGTCCATCAACGTGGTCACAACAATCTCATTGAGGGCAGAAATAGCTTCAGCTACTCTACCTGTGAGATGTATTTTATTGTCGCAATAAACGTACTTGATCTTGAACAGTCTCGTGTCAGGCCTGATATGAGATAATCTAAGAAATAATCTGGAACAATTTATAACGCATAACTTGTTCTCCGACACAGTTTTTGAAAAAAATAAAAATAATAACTCTGAAATATGATGAAATAGTAAAGACTAATAATGCTAGTCTACTTTGATATTTCTACATTAAGTAAAACCCAAAAATCGTCCTCTTCATCTTCAGTATTATAGACGGGCCTGGTTAAGAAGGAACTTCAAGATCTTTCTGTCTGCAGCAATCGTTACCAGGTCGTTCAGCACCTTGGGTGGTAGATCGCAAGAAGGGAAGGTCAAGGGAAAGCGCAAAGCCATTACGACTATATAGCACTTGAAAGTAATCAGGATATAAGGATTTGGGATGGGACCGGGGGTAGGGGGGGGGAGGAAGCGCTATGCCACCAAGACTATATAGCACTGGGAAGGGATCAGGATAGCACAGCCCCGCTCCTGTGTCAGGTAAGTCCACTACTGGCTCACCATAGCCCTTGCTATTTGGAACTTTTGTTCCGAGAAGCTGAATCTAAAACAACAACAACAATATTAGAATAAGGATTTGCGATAGGACAAGGGGAAGGAATGGTGCCCAACCACTTGGACGGTAGGGGATTGAACGCCGGCCTGCATGATGTGAGACCGTTGCATTTGAATGCAGTAATATTAAGGCATAAATGATATAGTTGCTAATTTCTTCACATAGATTTGAACCGGCGGGATCTCTACATTGAAGAACCTTGTCCAGAATGTGGCTGTATGTTTTTAATTACTCTAATCAATTTACTTCTGCTAATTGGTCTTCAGCCTTAGCTGTTGTTTCTTGTGAAGCCCCTAAGTACTTCATGACTTCATAAACTGAAGACTTGGCTTGGCTTGGATATATTATATGCTAAGAAACGTATACTTGATCATGCAGCCTATGACTGCCTGTTAGAACAGAGGTAAGAAAAAACTTTGACATCGGTGTCTCAAAATATATTCTTCATTTGTTGTAATAAGTTTATTGTCAATTAGTTCATTAACTTTTGTTTAAATGAGGCATCATAGATATGGCTTTGGGTGCAAACATTTCTTTAATGTTGCAGATCATATATTCAACTCTGGGAGCATTATGAGGAAAACACCATGAACACAATGTGAGCAGATCAACATTGCAGGTAGGAATCACAACTTTACATATAATTGATCTAACAAGCAGAAATAGATCATCCAGCAACTTTATCAATATTTTTGGACTCAAATAATATGTTGACTGCACTTGACTAGGTATGAGTCGCTTAAAAAGCAGGAAAGCTGAAAAAAAGTTTCGGAATACATGTCAGCAGTCCCTGTTGGGTAGTGGTTAAGACGATCACCTGGCGTTTCGCGAGTGCTTTGTCCTGGGTTCGTATCCTGACCGAGGAGGATTTACTGTGCGTAAATCCTTAAATGTAGCCTCTGTTTAACTCAACAGTAACATAGTTACTTAGTTGTTAAATGTTTTCTTGCGTGGTCGTATCCCAGGAAAAATGGGATTAAGTACCTCCCTTAAACGCTATATCTATATCTGTATATATATACATATATATATATATATATATATATATATATATATATATATATATATATATATATATATATATATATATATATATATATATATATATATGTATGTATATATATATATATATATATATATATATATATATATATATATGTATATATATATATATATATATATATATATATATATATATATATATATATATATATATATATATGTATATATATATATATATATATATATATGTATATATATATATATATATATATATATATATATATATATGTATATATATATATATATATATGTATATATATATATATGTATATATATGCGAACAAGCCTGAATGGTCCCCAGGACATATGCAACTGAAAACTCACACCCCAGAAGTGACTCGAACCCATACTCCCAGAGTTTTCAGTTGCATATGTCCTGGGGACCATTCAGGCTTGTTCGCATTTGTGTTCCTCACGTGTGCCCCAAAGAATGAGGTGATTTGGTAAAATGCTATGCCCAAGATAACTATCCGAGTGCCGGCGGTGGGGTGGTTCAAATAGCCTCGGCTATCACCTCATTTTGTCCGGTCGTGATGGTCAAGTGGATTAAGGCGCCTTGTACATACCAGTTGCGTTGCTTCTGGGAGTATGGGTTCGAGTCACTTCTGGGGTGTGAGTTTTCAGATGTATATATATATATATATATATATATATATATATATATATATATATATATATATATGTATATATATATATATATATATATATATATATATATATATATGTATATATATATATATATATATATATATATGTATATATATATATATATATATATATATATATATATATATATATATATGTATATATATATATATATATATATATATATGTATATATATATATATATATATATATATATATATATATATATATATATATATATATATATATAGACACAGAGCTCCTCAGAGCTCAAGACACAGAGCTCCTCGTGACGACACTGTCATCACGAGGAGCTCTGGGTGGGTGTTTTTCCCTCAGGGCTTGTGCTGTATGGGCATCCCTGGTGGCAACTGTGTCGTCACTGGTGATGACTCTGATCGCCCCTATTGTGTTGCCTTCTTCTATTTTCTTGCTGACTGTTGCCCTTATTTTGGATGCCTCGGTTCTGCTGTTGATACCTTTCCTGCGGTGGGTGTTTTTGGCACGGGTGGAGAGGGGTGCCTGGTTGTCCTCTCTAGGAAAGCTATTTATAGCCATAACGACCGACGAAGGTAGTGATTTGTCTCTCCTTGCAGGGACAGCTAGGCATATGTTACCAAACAGGAGAAGGTTGTGCCATGCTTGGATAGTTCCGGGGGAGTCATTGACCTTTTTCAAGAGGCTGGATAGTTTGGATGCTGCCTGGGGCCGGGCAGCTTTGGGGATGTGCTACAAGGTTCCAACCGATGTTGCTTTGATGGCGTCTAGTAGATTCTCAGTCGAAATGAAGCTGTTGGAGGTGTTTTCCCTGACTGCTGGAGTGGGGCCTTGATTGATACCCTCCTTGGGAGGGCGCCACATACCCGGACAATCGGTTCCGTTGTGAGCATGCTTGCGCACATCTCCGTTACGCTTGAGTCTCCACACTTTGTCGCACACTTGGCATGTGCCGTACCTGTCGTCGCTTGATGACTCCTCTTGGCTGAGAGAAGCCTGGCTGTCAGTCGTGACCTGCGACATCGGCGGGCGCTGGGCAGGGGGCTGGGCGGGCGCTGGGCGGACGCTGGGCGGGCACTGGGCAGGCGCTGGGCGGGCGCTGGGTGGGCGCTGGGCGGGAGTAGCGTGAGGGGGTGGACACAGGGAGGTAGCGGTCGCGGTTGGGGGTGGGGCAGGGGGAAGAGGGTGACTTTTGGGTTGGGTGACACACTAGCGGGTATGGGGAGGGGGGAGGGGGGTGGGGGGTCAGACGGGTGACACTAACACGTTTGTGTAATTTCGTGATATATCACTGCACAATATAATCTGGTTCACTGTGGATTCGATGCACTTAAAACACGATATTTGTTTCCCGGGAGCCGAGGTATCTATTTTTCAGGGATATTTTCATAAACACTTACACACTGGTCACCCCCCTCGACTGACCGCACAACAACACCCCATCCCCCCACCCCCACCACCATAACCGAGGGAGCCCCTCAGGGCGCCCTTGTTGGCCCTCACTGCAGTTCAAACGATTCCACACAGTCAATCCACTTGTTTGATTGTTTTTGGTTGCGATAGTTCACCCTGGACACTTCCCGCCTCCCTCACACCTTCCCAGGATGTTCACACTGCACTGTTGAGTCTGGGCCCCGTGGGGTCAGGATGTCACAAGATAATGGCACATGGCCGGCAGAGCCTCCTACCAGCGTCCGTTCCCTGAGGCGCCCACAGGGGATATATATATATATATATATATATATATATATATATGTCGTACCTAGTAGCCAGAACTCACTTTTTGGCCTACTATTCAAGGCCCGATTTGCCTAATAAGCCAAGTTTTCCTGAATTAATATATTTTTTCTAATTTTTTTCTTATGAAATGATAAAGCTACCTATTTCATTATGTATGAGGTCAATTTTTTTTTATTGGAGTTAAAATTAACGTAGATATATGACCGAACCTAACCAACCCTACCTAACCTAACCAAACCTATCTTTATAGGTTAGGTTAGGTTAGGTAGCCGAAAATGTTAGGTTAGGTTAGGTTAGGTAGGTTAGGTAGCCGAAAAACAAATAATTCATGAAAACTTGGCTTATTAGGCAGATTGGGCCTTGTATAGTAGGCTGAGAAGTGCGTTCTGGCTACTAGGTACGACATATATATATATATATATATATATATATATATATATAATATTAAGTATAAACATATAAATTGCAGTGCATGTAAGTTTCAATATAAATATATATATGTTGTACCTAGTAGCCAGAACGTCGTACTCGGCCTACTATGCAAGGCTCAATTTGCTTAATAAGCCAAGTTTTCCTGAATTAATATATTTTCTCTAATTTTTTTCTTATGAAATGATAAAGCTACCCATTTCTTTATGTATGAGGTCAATTTTTGTTTATTGGAGTTAAAATTAACGTAGATATTTGACCGAACCTAACCAACCCTACCTAACCTAACCTAACCTATCTTTATAGGTTAGGTTAGGTTAGGTAGCCGAGAAGGTTAGGTTAGGTTAGGTTAGGTAGGTTAGGCAGTCGAAAAGAATTAATTCATGAAAACTTGGCTCATTAGGCAAATCGGGCCTTGCATAGCAGGCCGAGTACGACGTTCTGGCTACTAGGTACGACATATATATATATATATATATATATATATATATATATATATATATATATATATATATATATATATATATATATATATGCGAACAAGCCTGAATGGTCCCCAGGACAATATGCAACTGAAAACTCACCCCCCAGAAGTGACTCGAACCCATACTCCCAGATGCCACGCAACTGGTATGTACAAGACGCCTTAATCATCTTGACCATCACGACCGGACAAAATGAGGTGATAGCCGAGGCTATTTGAACCACCCCACCGCCGGCACTCGGATAGTAATCTTGGGCATAGCATTTTACCAAATCACCTCATTCTTTGGGGCACACGTGAGGAACACAAATGCGAACAAGCCTGAATGGTCCCCAGGACAATATGCAACTGAAAACTCACACCCCAGAAGTGACTCGAACCCATACTCCCAGATGCCACGCAACTGGTATGTACAAGACGCCTTAATCCACTTGACCATCACGACCGGACAAAATGAGGTGATAGCCGAGGCTATTTGAACCACCCCACCGCCGGCACTCGGATAGTAATCTTGGGCATAGCATTTTACCAAATCACCTCATTCTTTGGGGCACACGTGAGGAACACAAATGCGAACAAGCCTGAATGGTCCCCAGGACAATATGCAACTGAAAACTCACACCCCAGAAGTGACTCGAACCCATACTCCCAGATGCCACGCAACTGGTATGTACAAGACGCCTTATCGGCTATCACCTCATTTTGTCCGGTCGTGATGGTCAAGTGGATTAAGGCGTCTTGTACATACCAGTTGCGTGGCATCTGGGAGTATGGGTTCGAGTCACTTCTGGGGTGTGAGTTTTCAGTTGCATATTGTCCTGGGGACCATTCAGGCTTGTTCGCATTTGTGTTCCTCACGTGTGCCCCAAAGAATGAGGTGATTTGGTAAAATGCTATGCCCAAGATTACTATCCGAGTGCCGGCGGTGGGGTGGTTCAAATAGCCTCGGCTATCACCTCATTTTGTCCGGTCGTGATGGTCAAGTGGATTAAGGCGTCTTGTACATACCAGTTGCGTGGCATCTGGGAGTATGGGTTCGAGTCACTTCTGGGGTGTGAGTTTTCAGTTGCATATTGTCCTGGGGACCATTCAGGCTTGTTCGCATTTGTGTTCCTCACGTGTGCCCCAAAGAATGAGGTGATTTGGTAAAATGCTATGCCCAAGATTACTATCCGAGTGCCGGCGGTGGGGTGGTTCAAATAGCCTCGGCTATCACCTCATTTTGTCCGGTCGTGATGGTCAAGTGGATTAAGGCGTCTTGTACATACCAGTTGCGTGGCATCTGGGAGTATGGGTTCGAGTCACTTCTGGGGTGTGAGTTTTCAGTTATATATATATATATATATATATATATATATATATATATATATATATATATATATATATATATATATATATATATATATATATATATATATATATATATATATATATATATATATATGTGTATATCACGAAAATAAACACGTGATTAAAAATGTGACAATGTCAGACCACGGAGGAAAAATGAAACAGGAATTTCCTTAAGTACTTTCGTATATTAATTAAATTTAAGTCAATTAAAACTTGACTCCTTCTGAAGATGTATTAATATACGAAAGTACTTAAGGAAATTCCTGTTTCATTTTTCCTCCGTGGTCTGACATTGTCATATATATGTATATATATGTCGTACCTAGTAGCCAGAACGCACTTCTATGCCTACTATGCAAGGTCCGATGGTCTAATAAGCCAAGTTTTCATGAATTAATTGTTTTTCGACTACCTAACCTAACTTTTTCGGCAACCTAACTTAACCTAACCTATAAAGATAGGTTAGGTTAGGTAGGGTTGGTTAGGTTCGGTCATATATCTACGTTAATTTTAACTCCAATAAAAAAAAATTGACCTCATACTTAATGAAATGGTTAGCCTTATCATTTCATAAGAAATAAATTGGAGAAAGTATATTAATTCAGGAAAACTTGGCTTATTAGGCAAATCGGGCCTTGCATAGTAGGCTGATAAGTGCGTTCTGGCTACTAGGTACGACATATATATATATATATATATATATATATATATATATATATATATATATATATATATATACATATATATATATATATATATATAATGTATATATATATGTATATATATATATATATATATATATGTCGTACCTAATAGCCAGAACGCACTTCTCAGCCTACTATTCAAGGCCCGATTTGCCTAATAAGCCAAGTTTTCATGAATTAATGTTTTTTCGTCTACCTAACCTACCTAACCTAACCTAGCTTTTTTTGGCTACCTAACCTAACCTTACCTATAAATATAGGTTAGGTTAGGTTAGGTAGGGTTGGTTAGGTTCGGTCATATATCTACGTTAATTTTAACTCCAATAAAAAAAAATTGACCTCATACATAGAGAAAAGGGTTGCTTTATCATTTCATAAGAAAAAAATTATAGTAAATATATTAATTCAGGAAAACTTGGCTTATTAGGCAAATCGGGCCTTGAATAGTAGGCTGAGAAGTGAGTTCTGGCTACTAGGTACGACATATATATATATATATATATATATATATATATATATATATATATGTCGTACCTAATAGCCAGAACGCACTTCTCAGCCTACTATTCAAGGCCCGATTTGCCTAATAAGCCAAGTTTTCATGAATTAATGTTTTTTCGTCTACCTAACCTACCTAACCTAACCTAACCTAGCTTTTTTTGGCTACCTAACCTAACCTAACCTATAAATATAGGTTAGGTTAGGTTAGGTAGGGTTGGTTAGGTTCGGTCATATATCTACGTTAATTTTAACTCCAATAAAAAAAAATGGACCTCATACATAGAGAAAAGGGTTGCTTTATCATTTCATAAGAAAAAAATTATAGTAAATATATTAATTCAGGAAAACTTGGCTTATTAGGCAAATCAGGCCTTGAATAGTAGGCTGAGAAGTGAGTTCTGGCTACTAGGTACGACATATATATATATATATATATATATATATATATATATATATATATATATATATATGTATATTACATATATATATATATATATATATATATATATATATATATATATATATATATATATATATATGTATATTATATATATATATATATATATATATATATATATATATATATATATATATGTATATTATATATATATATATATATATATATATATATATATATATATATATATATATATATATATATATATATATTAGTATATTTTGGTAGCAGTCTTTCCTGTAGACATATATTATTAAATATGACCGAAAAAGTAAGATTAATAATTCTAACACGAATTTTCTCAATCTTTCGTACATTACGCTTCACTGTTGGAGGTAAATAAAAAATCACTTCTCCAAAATTCCTTTTTATTTCTAGTCTGACGCGACACGGGCGCGTTTCGTAAAACTTATTACATTTTCAAAGACTTCACAAATACACAACTGATTAGAACTTACGTCTCTCTGATATTATATCTACATTTGAGTGAGGTGGGAAGGGTGATGTGGCATTAACACAAGACAGAACAGGAGGGGATATTAATAGGGTATTAAAAGTATCAACACAAGACAGAACAGAAACAATGGGTATTGAATAGAAGTGTTTGTAGAAAGCCTATTGGTCCATATTTCTTGATGCTTCTATATTGGAGCGGAGTCTTGAGGTGGGTAGAATATAGTTGTGCAATAATTGGCTGTTGATTGCTGGTGTTGACTTCTTGATGTGTAGTGCCTCGCAAACGTCAAGCCGCCTGCTATCGCTGTATCTATCGATGATTTCTGTGTTGTTTACTAGGATTTCTCTGGCGATGGTTTGGTTATGGGAAGAGATTATATGTTCCTTAATGGAGCCCTGTTGCTTATGCATCGTTAAACGCCTAGAAAGAGATGTTGTTGTCTTGCCTATATACTGGGTTTTTTGGAGCTTACAGTCCCCAAGTGGGCATTTGAAGGCATAGACGACGTTAGTCTCTTTTAAAGCGTTCTGTTTTGTGTCTGGAGAGTTTCTCATGAGTAGGCTGGCCATTTTTCTGGTTTTATAGTAAATCGTCAGTTGTATCCTCTGATTTTTGTCTGTAGGGATAACGTTTCTATTAACAATATCTTTCAGGACCCTTTCCTCTGTTTTATGAGCTGTGGAAAAGAAGTTCCTGTAAAATAGTCTAATAGGGGGTATAGGTGTTGTGTTAGTTGTCTCTTCAGAGGTTGCATGGCTTTTCACTTTCCTTCTTATGATGTCTTCGATGAAACCATTGGAGAAGCCGTTATTGACTAGGACCTGCCTTACCCTACAGAGTTCTTCGTCGACTTGCTTCCATTCTGAGCTGTGGCTGAGAGCACGGTCGACGTATGCGTTAACAACACTCCTCTTGTACCTGTCGGGGCAGTCGCTGTTGGCATTTAGGCACATTCCTATGTTTGTTTCCTTAGTGTAGACTGCAGTGTGGAAACCTCCGCCCTTTTCCATGACTGTTACATCTAGAAAAGGCAGCTTCCCATCCTTTTCCGTCTCGTAAGTGAAACGCAGCACGGAACTCTGCTCAAATGCCTCCTTCAGCTCCTGCAGATGTCTGACATCAGGTACCTGTGTAAAAATGTCGTCAACATACCTGCAGTATATGGCCGGTTTCAAGTTCATGTCGACTAAGACTTTTTGCTCGATGGTACCCATGTAGAAGTTTGCAAACAGGACACCTAGGGGAGAACCCATGGCGACCCCATCTACTTGCTTATACATGTGCCCATCCGGGCTCAAGAAGGGTGCCTCTTTAGTACAAGCTTGGAGTAGTTTCCTCAGAATACTTTCTGGCATGTCAAGAGGAGTACAGGCTGGATCACGATACACTCTGTCGGCTATCATTCCGATTGTCTCGTCCACAGGTACGTTGGTAAACAGCGATTCTACGTCCAACGAGGCTCTTATCCCTGTGGCCCGTGTGCCCCGCAGTAAGTCCACAAATTCCTTTGGAGACTTCAGGCTGAAGGCGCAAGGAACATAAGGAGTCAGCAGGCCGTTGAGTCGCTTCGCCAGTCTGTTCTTGGGTGTGGGTATCTGGCTAATGATTGGCCGAAGTGGGTTTCCAGGCTTGTGCGTCTTGACATTTCCATACGCATATCCAGGTTTATATTCCCCAATGATCTTTGGCAGGTGGAGTCCGGATTTCTTGGCGTTCACAGTTTCGATCAGTTTGTTGACCTTTGCTTTTAATTCGGCTGTAGTGTCCTTCGTTACCCTTTGGAACTTAGTTTGGTCAGAGAGTATGATGTTCATTTTCGCCAGATATTCGTCTTTTTTAAGAATGACATATATTGGCGACTTGTCACCTCCCCTGACAACTATCTCCTTGTTCTCACGAAGGCTTTTAGCTGCCGCTTTAAGCTCGGGGGACAGTATGGTGCTTCTGTAGTTGCCTCGATTCTTTCCTCCTTCTGCAATAAGTTCTGCTTGTAAGGTATCTTTGGTAGTGACCTTCTTTTGTGTCTCGAGGTCGAATATGTCGTCCAACAGAATTTACAACTCTACTTTCCGGGCCATTTCACTCGGTCTGGACATAACATGACAGTTTATGCCCAGATTTAGGAGAGTGACTTGGTCCTCAGTGAGGTTAATTCCTGCAAGGTTCAGGAAGCCATCTCTTGGTCGTGGAATTGCCATAGGTCCTACATATAATGTTGTTAGTTTCTTGATAATCCTTGTTTCAGTGCTGAGGTGATGTTGGTCTGTGAGGATGTCGAGGTGTTGTTCAATGCGGGTACGGATACTATGGTCGATGTTGCTATTTCTCCACTCGTTTGTAGCATGAAGTAGTTGCGTTTTGTTGTCTTTTATTTCATTCTCTGCCTTGTATATCTGATCACGAATCAGATCCTGGCTATATTTTATCGTGAAGGCTTGATTCCTTGCTGCTGGGTCGTGCACTTTAATATTAGTATATTTTGGTAGCAGTCTTTCCTGTAGACATATATTATTAAATATGACCGAAAAAGTAAGATTAATAATTCTAACACGAATTTTCTCAATCTTTCGTACATTACGCTTCACTGTTGGAGGTAAATCAAAAATCACTTCCCCAAAATTCATTTTTATTTCTAGTCTAAAATAAATAAATTTTTATTTCTTTTCCACAGCTCATAAAACGGAGGAAAGGGTCCTGAAAGATATTGTTAATAGAAACGTTATCCCTACAGACAAAAATCAGAGGATACAACTGACGATTTACTATAAAACCAGAAAAACGGCCAGCCTACTCATGAGAAACTCTCCAGACACAAAACAGAACGCTTTAAAAGAGACTAACGTCGTCTATGCCTTCAAATGCCCACTTGGGGACTGTAAGCTCCAAAAAACCCAGTATATAGGCAAGACAACAACATCTCTTTCTAGGCGTTTAACAATGCATAAGCAACAGGGCTCCATTAAGGAACATATAATCTCTTCCCATAACCAAACCATCGAAAGAGAAATCCTAGTAAACAACACAGAAATCATCGATAGATACAGCGATAGCAGGCGGCTTGACGTTTGCGAGGCACTACACATCAAGAAGTCAACACCAGCAATCAACAGCCAATTATTGCACAACTATATTCTACCCACCTCAAGACTCCGCTCCAATATAGAAGCATCAAGAAATATGGACCAATTGGCTTTCTACAAACACTTCTATTCAATACCCATTGTTTCTGTTCTGTCTTGTGTTGATACTTTTAATACCCTATTAATATCCCCTCCTGTTCTGTCTTGTGTTAATGCCACATCACCCTTCCCACCTCACTCAAATGTAGATATAATATCAGAGAGACGTAAGTTCTAATCAGTTGTGTATTTGTGAAGTCTTTGAAAATGTAATAAGTTTTACGAAACGCGCCCGTGTCGCGTCAGACTAGAAATAAAAAGGAATTTTGGAGAAGTGATTTTTGATTTACCTCCAACAGTGAAGCGTAATGTACGAAAGATTGAGAAAATTCGTGTTAGAATTATTAATCTTACTTTTTCGGTCATATTTAATAATATATATATATATATATATATATATATATATATATATATATATATATATATATATATATATATATATATTTGTATATTTTGGTAGCAGTCTTTCCTGTAGACATATATTATTAAATATGACCGAAAAAGTAAGATTAATAATTCTAACACGAATTTTCTCAATCTTTCGTACATTTCTTTTCACTGTTGGAGGTAAATAAAAAATCAATTCTCCAAAATTCATTTTTATTTCTAGTCTGACGCGACACGAGCGCGTTTCGTAAAACTTATTACATTTTCAAAGACTTTAGTTTACAAATACACAACTGAATAGAACTTACGCATCTCCGATTTTATATCTACATTTGAGTGAGGTGGATGGGGTGAGGTGGCATTAATAGGGTATTAATTTCATCAACACAAGACAGAACAAGAGGTGGCATTAATAGGGTATAAATTTCATCAACACAAGACAGAACACGAAACAATGGGTATTGAATAGAAGTGTTTGTAGAAAGCCTATTGGTCCATATTTCTTGATGCTTCTATATTGAAGCGGAGTCTTGAGGTGGGTAGAAATGAATTTTGAATTTAAATTATAAAAATGAATTTT